>NC_040042.1:2500-134644 GCF_003713205.1 Coffea eugenioides
AAAAAATTTTGACTAAATCTCGCAACTAATATTGATAGGTTGAAAAGGTGCCTTATATTTAAATCTATCAAATCTTTACCTTGCTTTTCTTTAATCGTGACTCTTGAAATCTTTTCTCTTATTTTCAAAGATCTGAAATCGTTTAAAAGAGGTTTTATTTATTTTATTATTTAAAAAATATATTTTTGGTGACTTAGTACACCTAAACTCAATATCAAGTGGCAACTCCTATTTTTTTTAAAAAAATTTTTAGACTAAATTTTGGATCCAAATCATCGCATATTTGAAGTCCCATTTTAAGCCATTTTTCTTTATTTTCTAAAATTTAAAACTCATTTTTTCAGCACCTAAATTTTATTTTCAAAAATGGGGCGCTACAATAATGAAGAATACCGTAACAGTAATTATTATTTAATAATTATTAACAATGATTAATTATCAAGAAATAGTGTAATTAGTTAATGAATAGTTTAAATATCAGTTCATTAATTAACAATTAGTAATTATCAGTAAACAATTGCTGGTAATTATTAATCGATCGATGAACATTTTAACTACGAAGTAGTGAATAGTAATTAATAAGCAGTACGTAGTAAGTGTCAATAAGCAGTAATTAATAGTTGATAATTAATTAGTAATTATCAACAATCAGTTTAATTAGGTAATGAACAACTTAATTATTAAATAATTAGTAAAAAATTAATAAATTATCAATAAAAATAACTAATAATGATGGATTGATTGATGAACAATATGACTGTTAATTTATGAATAGTAAGGTAAATATTAAGTATCGATAAATAGTAATTAATTAATTAGAGAATGGTAAGTAGCAGTCATAGATAAATAGGAATTAATAATTGTTAAATAAATAATGAACAATTTAATTAGTAATTAATTAACAAACGGTAATTAAACTATAAATTATAAGTTGTCAATAAATTAATGATTAATAGATGGTTGTTAATTACTATTAATTTACTATTACTAAAGTATGTAATTAATTACTACTACTAAAAAAGTACCACTGCCGCTACCATTACTACAATTACGACCACTACCAGTTACAACAATCTTGTATTAAGGAAAAGAACACCCTACTACTACTACTACTATCAGCACTACTACAACAACAACAACTACTACTACTACTACCACCACTACTACTTTTCTCCGTAAAGACAAGGAGAGAGCGAGTTAGTTAGTGTGACATTAGGAGTTGATGACAATAATTTCCTAATTTCCTTATTCTTAATTTCCTATTTTGTCTAATAAGATAGCAATATTACAACCCAAGAAATAATAAGTACTTGGTCGTGGACTTAAAAACCCTCTATTTATCAATAGAAATATTGGTCTACTTTCAAATCAGATACATCGTATAATTCTATTAGTGTGTTTGCTAGAACATTCATATTTTCCTTTGAAAAAAAAAATCTAACTTTATTTGCCTACATTCGTGTACAAAAAAGAATGTCAGAGATGATAATTTTTATCTTCTTTATTTATTTATTTATTTACTAACTATCCTACTTTTCTACTTTAAACACATGCACTTAATTGACATTCTCTTAAATTTGAATTATTACCTATAATTCAATCATGACTTGGACATGTAACTTTTGTGTATTAATCTTACTCGCACTAATGGTGCAAAACTACTAATAGTAAACGGGCCTAGATACACTGTGAGAATCCGAATTTTCCTTACTTTTATTTTATTTTACTGGCCCATTTAATTATTTATTTACCCGTTTATTTCGAATAATTTATTTCATCCATTTTAAATTCATTTGCATGGAACCATGTTTCTTTTATATTTTTAAAATGTTTCGTTAGCAAATTTAATTTTTCTGCGGATCGTTTAGCGAGAAATAGTGAATGCACGTTTTTTGAGATAAATTTAGTCCGAGAGTGCAATAATTTTGGAGAATTAAAAATGATTAATAATAAACTAAGAAAAGTTAACTGAGGAATTAGATGTGAGTAAGTTAAGTTAAACTCAATTAGGAGCACTAATTTCACACTAATCGGATGTTGACTTTTGGACACAAGACCACTTTTATGTCATTCACATTGTCACTCTATCAAATCACCCAACTACCACCAAAACCTTTCTTCCTCTCCACTCCTCTTGGTCGATCCTCCTTCACCCATTTCCTCACCAAAAATTTCAGCTAGTTTCTTCCATTATTGCTCCAAGAAAACTCTCCACACTTATTTCTTTCCTTGGTTCTTCATACAAGCTTGGAAGAGGACTTGAACATGGCAAAAAGTTTGGTGATTTGAGGGCTTATCTCCTAGTGTTTAGTGTTCATCTTGGCAGCAAGGTATTCATCCAAGAAACTCTCAACTTTTCCTCTCAAATCTTAGTAGTAAGTTAATAGTTAGTTAGTGATAGCAAGATAGTTATTGGGTTGTTGATGGGTTCACAAGAATCTTGACATTAGGTAGTGGACTTGAGGTGGTTTGATAGATAGAGGCCTTGAGAATTTTGTGTGTTTAATTGCTTGTTTGTTACTTGTCTTGATGAGATATGGTTTAGTTCTAGTTGCAAAGTTGAAAAGAAAGCTAGAGGAGTGAAAGTTGTATGCTGACCAAAAATTTCTGGTTGTTCCTCTTTTGTTAATTTCGAAATTTTGATGTTATTTTGGTGCAATAATGCTTGATACATGTTGGTGGTTATGCTTTCGATTTGGTTGTGTTTAAGTAGGGTTAAAGTGAATATGAATTCTGGAAATTTTCTGAGCAGGAAATCCCAATTAGTGTTCACGTTTTAAGTCATAACTTTCTGTCTGGAAGTTGAAAGCAAGTGCCGTTTCTGGCATCCAAAACTCGATTCTGAGAGCTTTCCGTCGGTATAAAATGTAACTCCTAAATCATTTCCTAGGAGCTATAGTGAATCGGTAAAGATCACTGAAATTCCTCACTGTTTTCAGCCGAGAAACAGTTTTAGCTGCGGCTTGTAGCTCAATTTTGCCTATCTTACAAACTGAATTTTAAGACAGTTCTTTCTAGTGAATTGTAAAATTTTGAATCTAGTTTTCAACGCCATAAACCACACTAAATTTTGAGTTCTGTAGCCCTAGTTATGATTGAATTTTGAAACTCTATCAAGCCTTCAAAATTGGAAATTTCAAAAACAGGTTCCAAAATATAGTTTTCTTAAAACCATTGTATCTTGGTGTAGAAAGGTCCAAATTGAGTTCTGTTTATTGCATTTGAAACTAGGTTTGGAGTTTTAATTGTGGTATAAATTTCAAGGTCTGATTCCATTTCTACAAATTTTGCCAAATTTTCAAGTGTTTTGCTCTGTTTTGTCTAGAATAGTGACTTTGAGCTAAAATTTGAATGATTTCAAATTAGAGTCTAAGAAAAGTGTCTTCTAGAGAGTTTTAGTGCTTTGACTCTAGTTTCCAATGGTATAAGGTTTTCAATTTTTGGACTTACGGAACTTGAGATACGATTTTTCCAAATAGTGTCACTTTTAGCTAAAAATTTTCTGTTTTCACCCAAATTATTCTTTTAATAACTTTCCACCTTCCTTTGCAATTATTGGACTGTTTTAAGTTTAATTTCATCATTAGATACAAAGTCTCTTTGAATTTTAAACTTTCATTTCAAATCTTGGTTTCCGAAGGTTAAACCTCTCTTGATGCATTTTCTTGGTCATATAACTCCCTTGATTTATAGCACATCTCTTCATATTTGAATTAGGGACTTCAACCCCTAGTTTTATGCTCTCGATTTCCATGAATTTGAACTTTTAAAAAGGGAGCGTTTGACTATAGTAAATCTTGGAGAAATTTTACTAGTTTTATACTCAAACTTGGAGCCTTAGCCTTGACATTTACTATGAAAATGAGCGGAGTTTTGGAAGGATTTTGACTCTATTAGTTTGAAAAATGTGAACGTTCTTTATATTTTAACTTTTGGGACATGAGATTTGAAGTTTTGGGAGATAAACCATCTATCTTTTTTTCTCGATTTTTGTGCCGAATATGAAAACGATACTTTCTTTTGGAATTGAGATTTCTTACCAGGACTCGAATCAAAAACGACCTCCGAGTTCTCTTTGAACATTAGTCCAATGTTTGAGCTATAAAAGTTTCTTTAACTTGACTCAAACTTGTGATCATGAGAGTGAGTGGCGAGAAAATGTCTTTCTTTTAACGTTGGTCGAGCATCTAGGTAATTATGATTGTACATGTCTCAGGTGGTCATGAGGACGCCGAACAGCTCGTCTGACTTCTCGCTTCACTCTTGTTTTTGCCCTTGACTTGTAGTGAGTGTCAAGTGCATGTTAAATGCTTATATGTTTGAAATGATATGTGTACAAGTACTATAAATGATACGTGAATTTGCCGTAACGAGAGTGTACTTTATCGCTCTCGTCCTCTCTTTTCTAATTTCATGATACTTGTTACATAAATATACACGACTTACACTTATACATGAACTTGTTTAACTCGTAAGTACCGAGCGGAAGCATGTACCACACCCTATTGGGATGGGAGGTGCCTCTCATACCGATTCAGTGCTATGATCGATTCTCTGAGCGGAAGCATGTACCACACCCTGTTCGGGTGGGAGGTGCCTCTTATACCGATTCAGAGCCATAAACAATTATAAGTCGATTGGAGCGATGTCTCATCGACCACTTATACTTCTGGGGGGTACCCCAACCCATCAGTTAACCTTGTAACTCGAGCGGGTAAGGGATTGGTCGAGAAGTTTTGTGAATCTTGAGAAATATTATAGATTGATCTATTGGAGAGATCTCATTAGGCATACTCGAATAGTATCGCCACCCCTTACATGTTTGGTTCCGGATTCGAGTGGGTGTTATGTTAGATAGAGAAAGTAAGTGGAGCACTACGGTCATGTTACTACTTGGATTGACGGAGGGTCAACCCCGAAGGGTCAATCGATCGAGACGTGGAAATAGCTCCTGAGAGCTCTTGTATCCTTCTTGTGTGTTAAATTCCTACTTATGCACTTAAATGAAATGTCATGTTTAAAGTTGCTTTTAAGCATGTTATTTGATTGATTGGTGTTACTTGCTTGCCTGTTTATTTTCTTGGCCTCACTGAGCGTTAGCTCATCCCCTTAAGTTTGTTTTGCTTAGCAGGAACTTGAAGTGGAAAGATTTTGGAGAAGCTAGCTTTGATTATCTTTTGGCCCAAGTATGGATGTAAAAGATCTAGTCAACTTTTGGTGATTGTATTTCGGAAAATTTGACGTAACTTTTGAAAATATTATGATGTATAATTGGTTGACTATCAAAGGAAGTGACTTTTCTTTATATTAGTTTTCTTATTTGGTGTTTAGTTCTAAATTATAATCTTGACTTGTATTGAGTCCTAACGAGAGTTAGACAGGCGACCCGCCGAAACCTTAGAGTTCGCCCTAAGGAGAAATGAGGTCGTCACATATATATATTTATGTATTACCTTATGTGTTCAAATTGATCTCTTTTACTGCACGAACTATTACTTTTCACTGTACACTACCTTTGAACGTCTAGATGTTAAGAATGAAACACAATGCAATAATTATTTTATATTTATTACAATTAATGGAAACCACATACACATATTTTTCCATAATTGTTTAGCAACAGCTACTTTTAAAAGTAAAGTAATTATCAGCATACGTGGATTTTCATACTTTCTATAAACAAAGACATATCGTCATGTAGCTAATCCAGCAACGGTTTGTAAATGTACGTACGTAAGCACAGGAATCCTCGCACATATTGCAAGCTAATTTTGAGATTTAATGAGTATGGACATAAAAATTATTACTTATCTCGATGAAGCTATTTTGTGTCCATAACATAGTGCATTTATATCCTGACACGTAGAGGAATCATAAAAAGATATACACTATGGTGACATTGTTATGGCTAGACATGCCAATAGATAGGATTTGAGTTGAATACCTCTGATCCGAATCCAAACTCATTAAATTTAGTTAGATTCAAATTCAAACCTAGACCCTTTATGGATCTAAATAATAAATTCAAACTCAAACCCTCCTGAATCTAGATATTCAATGGGTATTTGTTGGATTTTTCTAAACACACTAAAATAAAAATATATTATAAATATATAGATTTCAAAAAAATATAAACACAATCCAATTTTTTTCAAATAATATAATTAATATTTAAGAAGTTGAATGTAATATTATGAACTCAAAAAAAAACTATTATCGACTGCTTCTATTTTTTTTAAACTTTAGCTTTATTTATATATAATCTTTCATTTATTTGTCTTTACTTTTTTTGAAAAAGTTTGTACTAATTCCAATTACAACTAGAATTAAGCCCCGTTTGGCGAGTGAATTTTTTGGGTATTTGTCTAAAATTTTACTGCAACTTACTGTAGAAATTTTTTAAAAAAATTTTGAAGTGTATAGTTTAAAAATTTTTGAAAAGTTTTTTTAAGTTACTGTAGTTAATGTTTTTTAAAAACTTATAACAGACAAACTTGGCAAAAAACTTGTCTGCCAAACAAGACCTAGTTTGAAAAAAAGAAAACAATCATGAAATTTTATTGTATTCAATCCAATAATCATAGAATATTGGGATATTTTATAAATTTACTAATATTAACATATATATATAATTTAATTGGATATATATGGATTTGGATATGGTCTGGTATGAGTTTGAATTTATCTATGAATCATAAAAAATCAGACCCTACCCAGACTTATAACTCTTTTACAGGGTAGAATTTGGGTTTGAGAAATTAAATCCAAACCCTACTCCAGTACACTGGGTTTGGATTGAATTTGGGTAAAACTCGATCCATTGACATGCCCAACTCGAAGTTATTTCCTGACATGTAAATGAACTAAATAATCATCTAATTGTGTAATCAATTCTAAACAAGATTTGCTAAATGTGCCATTTTGACACCTTCAAGTTTTTCCTTTCAACTTAAATACGGTGTAAATGTACATGCATATCTCTATCTAAGTAAATTAAAAAAAAATGCTAAAAGATCCTTCCCATGTATTCATAAAAGTTTCATAACAGGTAAATATTTAACAAATAATTATTTAGTTGCCAAAACATTTTAAAGTTGTCAACCAATGATGTCTAACCTCATGTTTAGTCATTTTTCCAACTCGTTGCCAAATAACCCATACATACTACTACAACAACTCAATATATACTAAATAAAAGAAAAGGATAAACATTCATTTCAAAATTGTTTACAGTCATACATTGTTACAATTTTCTCTTGTTATTATTATTATTATTATTTATTTTGCGAACGCAAGGAGCATGTATTTTAGTTAAAATATTAGTTTGATAGTTAAATAATTAATTACTTACCTATCTTATTACCATAAACAATTTTATTTACAATTTTATTACCATAGCATGAAGTGCCACTAAAGGAGTTAAAGTGTTTTACTGTAATTTGAGAGACCAAAAAGCGTTTATAAGAATATCGGGGGACTGCTTAAGAAAATTTCCTCGTGTGTATAAATACCGGCAGTGGACCATTGTAGATGGGTGTTTCCGCCGTGGGTGTAGAGCTAAAAAACTGGCTCAGATTTCATATCAAAAACCAACAAAAATTCTCTGGCGAGTGTCGCTGTGTGTTTTGGGAATAGAACTGCATCTCTCTCTCTCTCTCTCTCTCTCGCGTCGGGGAGATCCGGTTCCTTCGTTTCTGGGTTGGCAGCTTTACTAGGGTTTCTCCTTCTCTCTATCTCTGAAAAAGCATAACCCTAGGTTTTCTCTCTCTCTCCACCCCTCTCCGTTTGTCTCAGTAGATTGTATCTGCCGCTTAAATTTTTTTTATCTCTAGGGTTTTGGTTGATTTGTCGAGCTTTGATGGTGCCAATTTTATTGGGTTCAATTTGCGGTAGATTTTTCTGAGAGATCTGGAATAGATGACCGATAAGATGTCCGCAGAGAGAGAGCTCGAGGAACAGCTCAAGGAAGCTGGGGGCAAACTTCTCCAGCCTCCGTCTTCCCTTGATGAACTTCTGCCTTTGCTTGACGTAAGCCCTAAATTCTTTTATCTTTTTCGATCCGTACACCTGCCGACTTTTGTGTCCTTTTTCTCGTTTATTATTTGGTGCTGAGAATTATCTATTCTGGGCATGTTTGTACAAAAATTTGTACTTTTTTGCCCCTTTTCGCTGTCTGGACTTTCCGCTTCTTGTATGGTCTCCATTCCTTTGTCTTGATTATAGTGGTAAGTTTTACAAGGTTTTGTTGACTTAATTATCCTTGGTTGTACGAACTGGCGATTTCAGCACTATTTCCTATAGGTGTGAGTTTATTAACTTGCCCAACATGTTTTGTTGTTTGCATGTGCTTCTTAAATATGGATGACCCATCTCGAAGTGAAGATTTTATATGCTTGTGTAATACAAGAGTGTTCTGCATTTATTTTGCTTGTGCTGGTTGTTTATCAGGGTTAAGTTACTTCTGTTAAGGTACATATTAACTTTCTGGTAAGAAAAATGCAATTCTTATTTTGGTTTGCTGCTTTTGTTTTTTCTGAGTCATTTGATGAGACTCTTTCAACACATTTCCCGCATTAAAAGTGTGGTGACATAAGTTCATTACGTCATCTATGAGAAAAAATAGTTTTGAAAAAAAAAGTTTCGGAATAACAGTGGAGAGATCATTACTATATCATGTTTCGGAATAATAGTGGGATTCTGAATGGACAAAAGTCAAGGGTGCCTCCTGCAGTTTTCATTTTTGGGGTATAGTTAAGAATTTATATTCTAGTATATTTGGATTACAGGGAACAAAGAGGGGCCAAGGGTTGGTGATGGGTTTGAAAAAAACATGCAGAGTCGATTAGAGCACCAAGTTAGAAAGTATAGAGGGGTAGGAAATAGAGGGAGAGAGGAGTAGAAGAAAAGTTGCCAAAGAAGGAAGAGAATTAAAAGTTGGGGGGTAAGATCTTTTGACAGTGTGCGCCAATTATGATATGTTTAAAGTAGGTCTGCTGAACTTTGTGAACCAATGTGTTACGTAACATTGAGCAGTACAATATACAAATGGCAATATTAAAACTTAAACTGCAAGATATCCTTTCTTTGTTTATACCCTAAGAGAGGTGTTTGAGTCATGTCCAGGCTGCTATTTCAGTGTCAGATGTTTTGAATTTGGTACTTGGTTATTACAGGAGTTCGCGCAAAATGTTGGCTTACTGACAGAAGTCTTCAAATTGAATCTTTGTTGTGGTTTTCATGAAAATAAATGCCATGGTTGATTTTCTTGTTGTAATTTTGTGACCATCTTAATAGTGGTTTTGTGTTACACTACAAAAATCTGACTGATAGTTGGAAGAAAATTAAGTTCACAATGAGCGTAGTAACAGAATATTAGGGAGGCACACGTCTTTAAAGTCTCATGTCGCTACGGAAGATGCTTGCCTGAAGAAAGCTTAATTGCTTCATGTCATAGAGTGCTTCGAATGCTCTTCTTTGAACCCTGATTCATAAATGTAAAGTTTAGTTGCTTTGTGTCGTAGGGTGCTTTAAATGCCTTTCTTTCAGCCTTGACTTGTAGCCGCATGAGGTGTGTCCCTTTGACAAGAATGCGCATGATATATTGTTTCTTGTTTACATTCACTTTTAATTCAACACCCTGGTTGTAAACATGCAAGTTAGTTTCTTATTTGTCATGTGATCTGTGATGTAATTTCACTCTTTCTTTTTGGTCTTGATTTTTAATGTTAAACTTACTGCTTTCTGCTGTATGTATGAGGTTTTAAAAGGTAATTGATTCCCTGCTTACAGTTTGAGCTTCATATGAGTTGTATATGTTCGCCATTATTAATTTGGAAACTTGTTCTATTCAGCATTGAAGAGGTTAGGTAACTGGAGACTAAAGGTTATTGTTGTTAATGCAACTTTTTGACTGCATGGATCCTTCAAAATTCTGCATTATTTCTTTGCTGCTTATATGACCCTTGATGGGACTTGTTTCTTCTACGTGTGTTTAACCAGTCATTTGAAAACGTTTTTATTGTGGAATGGTAATGAATTTGGCATCTTACACTCTAGAATTCTTTCATTTTCTCCTAGATGCATTGAAGCATCTTTCTTGCATTTTATAGTCCATTCAGAAACTGTTTTCACGTCCATTGTGGCATCCAATGCTTGGAAATCTGATGGTACTGGAATATTTTGCATGGATAGGGTGAATGATCTAGGTGGTATCACAAATTTGTCCTCAATGCCTTTTTTGTCAGACAGAAAATAGGTACAGCTATTAGTTATTGTTGGAAGTCAAATGTGCGTGGTTTTCTAAGTCAGCCAATATCATGATGTAATATGTATCCATTCTCATTATCTGAAGCTTGGATTACATTAACACTGCCTTTTGTCTGCCCTGCTTAAAATGAAATTTCCATCAAGAAAGGAAACTAGTACTGTTGATTTTTGGAATTTAATTCTGCATGTGTTGACATTGCATGTTTTGGGTAACATTGCTGGAGAAGGCTTTACTTTGTTTGTTGACTGAAATTGACTTTTAAGTTCATTTATTTTACATCAGCTGTTAGAATACTTATTTCTTTGACTTCACAGGCAAAGAGAAGTTTTCTAACTTGACCTTTCATTTTGTCTCTCTGTGTTCTTGTTGCGTGTGTTAATTCAGTACATTACTGTATTTTTTTTATTTATTTACTCCTTTTCAATTTTTTTGTACTTCAAGCAAGTTGAAAATTTCCTATCAAGAGTGGAGCAGTCGCCTGTGAAATCCATGCAAGCTGCGCTCTCTCCATTAACAAATGCATTGGTCACAGATGAACTTCTTAGGCATGAAAATGTTGATGTGAAAGTTGCTGTTGCTTCTTGCGTAAGTGAGATAACCAGGATAACCGCACCAGATGCTCCTTATGATGATGACAAAATGAAGGTACTGGACTTTATACTAAGGTCTCACTACTTTCCTCCTTGCCCATTTATGACATATTAATTTCTTGTTATACAGGATGTTTTTCAACTGATCGTATCTTCTTTCGAGGGTTTGTCTGATGAGTCCAGTAGATCGTATAATAAGAGGGCCCTGATTCTTGAAACTGTGGCCAAAGTCAGGTCTTGTGTCGTCATGTTGGATTTGGAATGTGATGGGCTGATTGCTCAAATGTTTCAGCTCTTTCTTGGGGCTCTACGGTATCAGCTCAACTGTTCTCTCCCTGCAGTTCTTTTAGTTACGAAATGCCATATGCAAATACAATGTGGTCATGTATCCATCATATTTTCTGCTGTTACATAGCTAGACTTTAAGTGCTGTGTCTATCCAAGGCTATGTCTTGGTTGCCCCTCTACAGTCCAAGACTTTTTAATTTCTACCTTTTTTCTTTTTGAATGACTTTCAGTGACTATCACCCTGAAAATATCTTCTCATCGATGGAGACAATTATGACTCTTGTATTAGAAGAAAGTGAAGATATTTCCTCTGAGATACTCAACCTGCTGTTGGCTAATGTGAAAAAGGACAATCAGGTGAACCTGGGTTTGAGATGGCTTCTTCTTTATTTTGCTAATTTGTTGTTTATATTAATGCTTAGTGATCATTGTCACTTATTATGCTTTCTTGCCACTTTTCTGTTGCTCAGGAAGTCCTCCCTGTTGCTATGAAATTGGCAGAGAAAGTATTTGAAAATTGTGCAGTTAAGCTTAAACCTTACCTTAGTCAAGCCATACAATCTTTGGGTTGTTCTTTGGATGATTACAGTGAAGTTGTTACTGCTATATGTGAAGGGCCATCTTCAACTGAGCATACCAATGAAAATGCCTCTACAGAGCAACAGGTATGCATGCCAACCTATTAATTTATACTTTTTGGTAATCTGCTAGAAGGTTCTTTCTCGTCTTTGACTGGTAATTTGTTATTTGTCACATAAAGCTGTATCTTGTTCTGCGTTATGAGTTTTAGAATGCTCGCATAAGAGAAAGCTTTTCCTTGTTATTTTCCATTTCAATTCTGTTGCTTTTTATCACATAAATGTAATTTGGGCCTATTTCTTGTTTGGACAAGGCTACAGCCGTTATCCTTTATCTGGTATGCTGCATACAGTAACTGCCATGCTTGTCTGTGACAAGGTTTTTCTTGGTTTTGCTTTTATTTTGCAGCTGGCATCACGTAGATGTCATCTACTTTATTTCTCTTGCTGTATTATTACAAACATTGTAGTCAATTGTTTAGTTGATAATAGGTAAGAACAGTGTATGATTTGTCCATGTCAAACTGTTTCTCAATGTTTACAAGGCCTTCATGGTTCAATCATTACATGTTTCAACCTGATCGCCATTTCTTGATGATGTGTAATATTTCTATATTATCTGATGGGCCATATGAATTCAAATCACTATTTTCTTCCTGATATATGCTAAAATATATGGTGGAAAAATGCATGCTCCTGGCTTTGTTTAGATATTCAAGAATTTGGAGGAAAATTGGCTAAGGCGTCTACAGATGTGTCCCCAACAACTAAGGCAAATGACTTAGATTTTAGAGTTTTTCTGGTTTTGTATCTCTTTTCTTTGGATGTAAATTCACTTTCTAATATGCGCATTGTCTACGCTGATGAGGGCAGTCTGCTTGCATCCTCCTCAGATAAGGCACCTCTTTTCCTTGTGCTCGTCTTATATGTGTTGGCGTGTAGAAAATTACTCGTTGCCTTGTTGGGGACGTCAAAAGTGAAGTTTAAGCAGGAAACAGTTATTAGAATTCTATAACCTTGAGGAAATTAGACTTGAAACAGATACCTCGAGTAGACAAGAAATTTCTTTTCTATAACCTCAACAAAACTCTGCCCATTTGGAGATCTGCGACCAATGCAGAAGTTGTTCTGGGAGTTTGTATTCCACTATTGATGTGTATTAGAGAGAGAGAGAGAGAGGAATGCACAGAGTCGTGTGTTAGAGGGGAGATAGAGGAACCCATAAGTTTGTCTGTAAGAGAGATCGAGAGTAGGAGCGCGATCTGTAGAGAAAGACCTGCTTCTTGATGCCTGGAAGTTAGGCTTTTTGTTTCAGGACTGAATGTAGTAGTGGATTGGAAAACAAAACGACTTCAGTTCAAACTTCCCACGGTGGTTTTCCATCTGATCTTGTGACCTGTTTTTTGGGGAAAAATTGCCCCAACATTTGGAAGTTCAAGCATGAGTTGCTTTTGATTAGTTGACTGCGTTATTTGGTGTAGTGTCACAAAACATTGTGTGCTGATTTCATCCGAGCTTATACTTCTCAAGAATCTGAACTCAGCTTTGTCTGTTAGGTGGCAAAGGATGTTAATGAAGCATACTCCGGGGATGCAGATCATGATGTCAATAGGTCTCCCAAGTCAATAATGCTTAATGGTGGTGATGACTTGGGGAATGACAACAAAGGGACAGTTATAGGAGCACAATCTTCGGTAAATGTCAAGGAGCATGACCTTGAAGACGAACCCTCGGCTGACAAGGTAGCTATGAAGCCTGAAATTGCTGATTCAGAGACTCGGGAGTCAGTCATGTTGGAGTCTAAGCTGGAAGATGCTGCAATGAAAAGAGAAAGGAAGCCCAGCTCTTCAATTAATGTATCGGAATCTTCTGATACGTCTCATATTGATGGTGAGAAGGAAGTTGAGAAGCTACCAGATTTACAAGACAGCCGTGAAAAAGATTTGCGTGGTTCTCCTAGGGAGGAACTCTCTGCTGAGACTTCCAAATCTTTAGATAGAGACATTGTTGCAAAGCCTTCTTCTCCCAAGACATCAGAGACTGAGGATGCAAACACTGCTTCTGCGTCCCTTAGTGGGAGCCTAGATGATGCGGTTCGTCCAAAAAAGGCTAGTCGGCTAAAGAAGAAAGAGATCTCAATTCAACAAGAGACACTTTCTTCAGATGTCTCAAAAAAGGCATCTGAAGGAAGAAATGACTCAGAAGCAAAACCACATAGACGCCTGGGGAAAAAAGCACCTGTAGACACTGATAATGAAGACAAGATGTCAGCTGATGTAGATACCTCTGAAAATGGAGGTGGGGGTAAAAGCGATTCAGAGACAAAACAGATGAAGCAAGCAAGAAAGAAAGTTGATGAAAGTAGTAATGCTGGGGATGGATATTCATTAAAGAGGAATGGAGAAAGCAAAAAGCGTGTGCGTGGAAAAGCTGCCTCAGAGAATGAAGGGACTAAGACCTCCGCTAAAGATGATCTGAAGGTAATTTATTTTTCTTCTAGGATGTAGCTGAATGTAATGTTTGATTTTCTGTTACTGGAAGATTTATTCCTGCAGAGTGTGACATGAAAATTTTTTTGTGTCCTTAGCAGCAGACACACAAGTCTCCTACAAGATCAGCAAAAGATGAAGGTTCTTCTGAAGAAACAGTTAGGATGAGTACCAAGAGGAAGCGTACTGCAAGCAAAGACAAAGTAAGTAAAATCTTAAACCCCTTCATCTTCTCTTACATGACCTAGAATTTTATCCTTTTACATCATGTGTCTTTTGCAAAATTAAATGCGAAACAGTCCTTTATCGTGTTCCCCAAATTTGCCTCCTCTTAATTGTTCATCATGAACTGCATCCTAGTTGAGATGTTACATCCTTTTTCTGAAATGTCAGCATTAGTTGTGCCGAATGCTTGGCTGGTTTCTGCTTCTGCTACTTGCTTCTTTCCTCTTCCACCCCCATGTCTATGAAGTCGCTTGTTGGGTCACAATGATTGAATTTTCCTCCTCTCTCTGCCATTGTTTCTTTATGTGAACAGAAAGTGATGTTTAAGTTTGATAAGCACTGGGTATTTTTAATGTTGTATAATGTTCAAAAGAATCTAAGCATGAATCCTTGCCAATGATTGGAGTGCTGGTTGAGTACAAACCAACTGCAGGCCAATAAGAAATGTTTTTTAATTGTGCTGTGAATGCAAGAACACCTAATTTTTTTGCTGCTCTTTTTTTGTCAGGGAACTGCAGATGTCGAGGATGGTGGTAACTTGGTGGGTTTAAAGGTCAAGGTTTGGTGGCCTCACGATCGTCAGTAAGTTTTTCGCTTTCTAGTTTGCCCTCTCTCACTTTAAGCTAGGTTGCCATGGAAAAAACGATAGTCAGCTAGTGTGCTGTTATTGATGTCTTGAAAATTCTTTAAGCACATTGTCCATCTGGCCTTCTTGATTTATATGAAGAGTTGTTGAGTTCTTTGTCTAACAGATGTGCCAGATTGAAGATGAAGATGACTGATAATGCGTTTCAATTTTCAGGTTTTATGAAGGTGTTATTGATTCTTTTGATTCTGCAAAGAAAAAGCATAAGGTTGGTGAAGGCTGACTGCTGCTTTGCTTCATTTCTTTTGTTCTGTGTGTAAGAATTCTGCTGAGTTGTGTCAAATTGCTTCTTTTCGTGAAAGGTTGCATACAATGATGGTGATGAGGAAATTTTGAACCTTAAGAAAGAACGATGGGAATTGGTTGATGATGGTTCAGTTTCTTCTGAAGTGAGTTACTTTGGATGTTCTATTTTTCGTGCTTGCTTGCTTGTCAATTTGCTTTGTAGTAATAAAAAAGAGTTAACATTTTGTTACAGGAGCAAGGAGCTGAAACAACAATCCCTGATACTGCATCTGGAATGTATACTTCGTTTCCCTTGCACTTGTACATCTTTCAGAGAGTGAACTGTTGATATCTAATCTGTGTGTAGATATGTTATTTTCTGTAAAGTCTATAGTATATGCGTGGTCTGCGTATGCGGAAGCAAACACGTGATTGCTAACACACACACACACACAAAACCCATGTGCATGTACTAATGTTTTCCTTAAATTCTGCATTCAACTTGTAGAGATATATTGGAAATGATAGTAAAAGATCGATTGGGCGTTTGAGGGTCCTGGCATGTTGTTCATTCCCTGTGCAATTCAGCCATAACCTAACACGCAGCATTTTACCAACATCTTATCAAGGATGACAAGTATCATTGGGTTTCAGCATCTTTTACTTTCTTGCATGCTAACTTTTGGGCCTTTCTTTTTAATCTCAAGGTGCCTTGATAAATGACTACATTTCAGCTAAAGACTTTCCAATTGTGATATTACCTTGGTGCAGTATCACAAACCAAACAAATAATAACTTTTGGCGGACATTTTTTTTTTGGGTCCAAAAGGAAGTTAATTAATTCTTGCGAGTTTCTCTTCGTATGAATCTGTGATGTCCATAATTGTTGCTTGGAACTGCATGCTGTTGTATGTAAATGTTTATTGCCTTGTAATCTGCTTCCTTGAACCAGGCAAAGGAGGAAGAAAGGTAGAAGAAATCCTGAATCATCCATTAAGCCGGGGAAGAAAGAGGTCTCACCTAAAAGGTTCGTAGTTAGGCACATGCTGTAAGATGCTGTAAAATGAACTTTTTTGGCTTATTGGTATTTTGAGTTTACTAGGAAAGCAATTAAGAGAAGGTTTTGAACTGTCACCTGCAGTGGAGCTGCTTCATCTGGCAAGGCAAAAGGAACTGCAACAAAATCTGGTCATAAAACTGAGGATGACCAGAAGTTGAAAGATAGGACCACAAAGTCTGTAGCTAAGAGTGAGGATGACAGCACTGGTAAAGCTAAATCTCAAAGAACTGGTGATAAACATCCTGATGATTTCACAAAAACATCTGTCAAATCTAAAGATGTTGATACTAGCACACCCAAAGCCAAATCCAAGCAAGACATTCCAAAGACTGGTAGCATGTCGAAGCAAGACACTCCGAAGACTGGTATAAAGTCCAAAAGTAAGACCCCCCAAGCTGGTGGTGATGGTAGTGCAAATGGAACGGGAAAGATAAAACATAGCTCTTCAAAGATGAAAGAGACCGAGGATTTGAAAGAAAGATCCAAAGATAAGTCTACTGATGTGCTAAAAACACCTGAAGGGGTAAAAGTCAAATCGTCAGAAGCGTCAAAGGTCCAAGAAAAAAATCAAAGCGTGAAGAAGCGACGGAGAGCAGGCTAGGATATGGTTCATGTTGCTACATCTGCTCAGTTCCTTCTGATGCATGCATCCTCGTTCTGGAGCTGGATGTCTGAGAGTCATGTCTATTATATTCTTGTCAGATGTAATCCTGAATCATGGCTTCATTTGCTTCCATTAGGCAGTTTAGATAAAAGGAGGTGGTAGGAGTTTAATTTATTTTGTTGTTCAGTCAGGACTTCTTTTGGTTAGTGTCGTGTTATTGTTTGTTAGATATAATCTACTTGAAGGCTAAAGTTGCGATGCTTGGATCATGCCATAAGAAGCTTTCAGTATTGTTAGCAGATTAGCATGTTTGCCTAGGATCTCAATGTTGGACGAAACCTTGAGATTCATTGGTTGAAATGGGTTAAATTGGGGTCATTTTAACCTTGCTAACTATAAGCCAGTTAAATAGATAAACAACAATGGTAGTGGGCAAAGAAACGCGGTCTTATAATGTTGCTGACTTGATTGGGTTGCTCTTTAGCGGGATTTTGGACTCGAGGAATATACTAGGCAAATGAAACATGATATAACACTCTTGGGTCTGCTACTTGTTTGCTTTTTCGAAAGAAGTTGGAGACTTCAAAATCGTCCATCCTCTAGTTTTGATGATTAATGAAATAAATGATGAAATAGACCCTAATAATTTACTTAAATGATATGGCAGAATAATTCCAAAGTTTAAGAAATTAAGAATGCATTCTCGAAATGGAGAAGGAAAACAAAAGATAGCCAAAAAAGAGTTATTGTCTTGGTCCAGTGTAAAAATCTTGATTCAGGCAAGGGTCTGTGTCCTAAACAAGCAATCTTGACTTCATAAAATTTTTTTTTTTTTTTTTAAAAAGGAACTTAACTCGAACAATCTTGATCTATGTATATGTGTTGGGTCCCCAAAGTAACAGAAACAAGAGGTGAATTAATTTGATTGAGTTTTACAAGAATTTTTAACAAATAACGGAAAATTAGAACTCAATTACAGAAATAGATCAAATAATAAACCGCAATAGAAAGAGAGTATGGAAGAGAAAAGCAATCTCAAGCAATTTATAATATGATTCCGCCACCTTTCTTTATGCCCACGTCTACTTTCCAGTTTTCCTAATTTTGATGTTTCTCCACTAAATGCTTCTTTTAAAAGTGAGGCAACAACCTATTATATTGTTCCAAGAAAAACTTTCGCTCTCCTCTAAGAGAAATTTCACAAAACTCATAAATTGTTCCAAGATTACTACTGGGGACACTTTTGAAGTGTAGGTTGTATAATGAAAGCTGTTTTACACTCTCAATAGTGTGGATATAGATTTAATGTTCTTAGTAGTTCAATGCATGAGAGATCAAGACTTGTGAGCTCTTTTACACTTCATCATTTGTTTGTTAATCAGCAATTAAAGGATTAAAAATCATAGGCTCTTCAATAGGAATTGATTCATTAGTTGAACTAGTGATATGTTAGCGGTGTTTAGTTTATCTAAACTCTTTAAAGAGTTGTAAAAATAGAAGTTCATTACTAACATGTTTAAGAATTTAATAGGTCACATATATTAAAAACATTCTTCATTAGTTAAAATGAATCCAAGTAGGACTTGAAAGATACAAATAAAATACTTGTGGACTAACTTATTAGATAAATTCATCTTAAGGTAATTGACTTGAGTTGTTTGCTTCTTATTAAATCCGGCTTTTTTTTTTTTTTTGTCATGTCTTCCATAGTTTTTTTTTTCCTCTGATATATTCTTCATTTATTTAGCTGAATAAATTCATAAGAGTTAGAACTCATTAATTCAATTTTTGGAGGATTCCTCGATAAATGTTTGGGTGGACACTATTAGAGACTAGACGCTTGCGTAACTTCAAGTGTGCAATCACTAATCAAGTAATTTTGTGAAGTTTTTGCATAGAAGTATTATTGTCATTAACTCTCTTGAATGTTTATATCTGTGGAATTGATCAAAACTATTTAAAGGAGACACAATTTTAAATTGTTTATTTCCTAATAGGGGATCAAAACTGACTACATTCTATAAATGTTCATAGAATTCAAATTAGGACTAAATGCACAAGGTGGCATTTGTTGTTGTGTCTCTTTTGTCATGGTCATCAATAGTAACCATGAAAGTTGTAGTATTATCAATTATGTGATGGAATTTTTCTTAATTTGAAGTTAGAATTCTGGTGGCATGTGGCCAATTATAAATCTAACAGTAACATTGTGTGAGATACGAAAACGATAACAATTTCTTAGGCGCAATTCAAGAGAAAAAAAAAGTGCCCCGCTGAAGAATTTTGACGGCTTCGCCATGATTTCTTAATCAGGGGTCAGGACCACAAGCTCAAGTTGCCTTCATATCGCTGCCGATTTAGCCTCGGCTTCTGCAAGACAAGAGCTCAGTGCATTTTACCAAACAATCATTAATGTAGCACTTTTTGGGATAATGTAGCCTAAATGTAGCACTTTTTGGGATAATATCTTCCTCATGTGAAATCTGATTCAAAAAATGACCTGCTAATCTCATCCCCTTCGTTGTACAATTCCAAATTAAGTTCCACACATTGGAAAAATGTCTGCCTCCTCTATCACTGAGTTTGCAGAGAGGATTACCTTAAAAATTTAGGAGTTTAACAGTTGGCCAGAATATAATTCACTAGCCTAAACTTCCTGGGAGACTAGATAGAGTCATGTAAATGGCATTACAGACTTTTTCTTTTAGATCAAAGATTGTCTCTCCTTGCATAACCCATAAGAAGTTCGAACAGTGGACGGGTGTGATTATACTGAGGACTCCAAAGATAACAAGAAATCCACGTTACGAGATTAACATCTAACAGCCTCTAAAGTTTCTACTTCTCATTTTGAAGCAGATGGTGGGTCTTGTGATGTCAGAATAATTGAATACTAGGAATCACTCAACTTTATTCTAATCAAGCAAAAATGATGGAGAACCGTTACTACAAGAAGAGACTTGATGCTATATAAATACATACATGCAGCCATATGCACATTTTTGAGCGTAGACAGACAGGTCTATTGAAAACTAAAACAAAAATGTAATGTGAATAATTATATGTGGTACAGAACCACTTTTCCAAGTTTGAAGCTTTTTCAACAACCCCACCCCCAACCAACCAACCAACCAAAACTAAAAGGGTAAGCTCTTAGATGTTGAACCCCATGTAAGGGACATAAAATGATCTGAAGGGACAAAATCATGTGGCAAATTAGCCCTTCTAACTATTCTTTTCATGTTGTTCTGCAAGCTTTGCTGGACTAATAGCTTGACTGCTTTCCTCTCTTCACTCAACATCTGATCTTCCTCCTCTAAAGACTCCTCCGACTGATGACTTTGGTCTGCACATGACGACGATGATTTGGCAGCACAAAGAGGAGCTGACAATGTTGGGTTTAATCCACCACCATAGCTCTCAGAAATCTGCTTCCCTTTATCCACAGTTAAACACTCCAAGATCCGGGAAGCTCTCTTCTGCGCCAACGTCGTACCTAAAAGAGTTAGTTCTAGAAGGGATGAAGTTATTCCAGCCTCTATCATGGCCTGTCTATCTCCATATGATTTGTGAGCCATCACCATCAAAACATATGACCCCCTCTCTTGGCAACCTGGAGAATCCGTCCAATTCAATACGTCAATTAGCATTGGAAATGCATCCGGCACACAGCTTACTGCCTTTCGCCCCTCTGGTATCGATACTAAATTGCTCAGAATTGAGAGGATTCTTTCACTGAAATCCATATCTCCTAGCCTGCTCAAGAGACAGGGCACCAGATGAGCATCTAGCAACAGTGAGAGGTTCAACGGTGAAATTGATAGATTATACAGCGCTCGCAAGGCATCCTGCTTTGCTTGAGAACCATTCTTTTCATGATCATCAGTATCCTCTCTCAGGATTCTTATCAGAAATGGTATTGCACCAGAAGAACCAATAATCAGCTTATTTGCATCGAGTGCAGTCAAAGAGAGAAAGTTTGCAACTATAGCCTCGGCAACAGCTGTGGCATGAGGACCATTTTCAGATTCGATGAGCTTCAGCATCTTGTGAACAGCCCCCGATTTAACGATGGCTGCTTTGTTCCTGGAGAAAAAAGTGTCTTGAAAAGAGAATTGAATCCCAGAACTCATGAAAAAGAAAAGAAAGAGAGAGAGAGAGAGAGAGCCGAATAATTACAAAATATATCCACCAACAAATCTTAAACCATCAAAGAGCAAGAAATTGAGCCCATTTCGCAGCAAAATATCGGATTCACAGAAAACACATTGTAACAAGCAAGTATATCTATTGGTCGGTGTAAGGACTTCTTTTTTTTTTTTTTGCTCCCCTATTTGGTGGTGTTTATTTGTCATATTGGTGATTACAGAGTAGTAGTAGTAGTAGTTGTAGAAGAATATACAGAGGACCAAATTTACTTACCCTTTTCTTTGCAGTGCGCAAAAAAAAAAAAAGAAACAAAATTCAAAAAAGATAAGAGAGTTTTGAATCCTGAAAGAAGTTGGACTAGAAATTTTATTTTTTTAAAAAAAAAAAAGCAAAAGAAAAGAAAACAGAAACAAATAGTCCGGAGAGAACAAACATGAATAAGTACTACAAGTAGAATTGTAAAGTTTCGGGTTTTCTTTGTTTGGGGGGCGAAAGATGCTGATAGTAGCATTGAAGTTGTTTAGCACGTAAAATTTACTTACTACTTAGTATATAGGAAGGAATTAGCAAAGAGAGAAGAGAGAACGGGGTGGGGTGGGGGGATGCTCACGCGTCGTTGCCAATGCCGAGGTTGAGCAAAGCATAAAGAGGAGGAATTTTGGGGCAGACATCCGGAGGCAGGGGGGGGGCGTCCAGCAAAGCCACGAGCGGGGGGATTGCTCCGAGCAAAGCAAGAGTGGTTCTGGCTTGAGAATCGCCTTTAGCGAGCCTTCTGACCTCCTTGGCTGCCTCCAACGCGCGAACATCTGGAGCTAAGAAGCCATGGTTTTCATTTTCCTCGAGTTGTTGGCTGCTGCTACCGCTACTGCTACTTTGGAGATTCTTCACCACTGTCTTCAATTCCTCCAGTGCCTCCACTTTCCTCTTCACCGCCTCCGCCTCCTCCTCGTCCGGTTCGTTTTCCTTTTCCGATAGCTTCAGAAGGTCAGATAACTTGTCGGATCCGGAGGGCGGTGTGTTTGTTGGATACTTAGTCCCACTCCTACCACTGCTAGTACTACCTTTACTCAACTCAGATCTCAGTGTTGTGACTGCAGTGAGATCAATGCCGGGCTCGGGCTTGGGCTCTTGGATGGTTAATTTGCCAGTGTTGTTGTGCTTATGATGATGCCGCGTCCCGCACCGAACTGTGTCCAGTATAATGCGGCGGAATGTGGCTGACCAAATCTTAAACTGACGCCCTCCGCCGGGAGTCGGGTGGTCCAGCACCACGGATCCGAGGTTGTTCCCGTGCAACTTCTCCATTAATTACTAGCAGTATCCGCCATATTTACCTGAGAGTTGAAATTAATTTGATTTCCCCAGAGATGGATGTTGGATACTTAGTCCCACTCTTCTTCTTGGATCGAGTATTATTTCTGCATTTTACCACTGTGAAAGAAACCGCACCTCTCCTCAAAACCTCAAACTGAAATACGCGCAACAAGTACGTAGTAAAAACGATTCTATTCCTTTTCCATGAACTTCCTCTTCTATCTTGGCTGGTTTTTCTTATGTTGTCGGTCCCCTTCTTCTTGTAAGTACGAACATGCTACAGTTTGTATGCTTCCATGATTGAGACACACACACACACACACACCCACACCCACATTTGAGAAGCTAGTCGAGTGAAGTAAGTACCCCTCTGCTTCACTGGGGTAACAGACTTAGATTAAATAAAATCTCGGAAGCATAAAAAAACTAGTTTCATTTTTTTTTTTTTTTTTTTTAGGGGCGGGGGGTGTGAGCGCGTAAAAAATTAATAAAAACAGTGCTAGTAATAAACTAATAATAATGTGGCAGGCAACTGGCAAAGAATCACTGGGGTGAAGTTCAATTCAGCCCTCTAGAATGGACCAAATTATCAATTCAGCCCTCTAGAGTGATTAAGACCCTGTTTAATAAATTAATTTAACACTTAAATTTAATACATTTAGATTTTAACATATTCAAACGCATTTGATAACTAAAAATTGAATATCTGAATTATTTAAGTATCATTGAATTTTCTAAGTAAAAATTGCTCTAAAAAATAAAATAAAATATTATTTACTTAACACTGAATGTGATATATACTCAAATACTTAAAAATTTAATAACTTAATTAATTCAAATTTTAGATTTCAAAATTCAATTTTGCACCCTAAATCTCAATTAAGCTCTCCAACTCAATACTTAATAAAATAGGAGGAGCTCACTCTTCACTAATCATCGAGAAATATATATTCATCCAAAATTATCACAATATCCTCAAGACTTGCCATTGTAAGATGGAGCCAATAAAAACTGCAAACGCACATATTCTTCCCAGATCCCCCAATGTCTGTTTGTTTGTTTGTTTGCGTGCTCAAGAAGAAATAACAACGCCAATGGTTTGTTCATCCAGTTTCTAGATGCTTCCCCATTGATGACAATACTGCTAACTACCTGTAATTTCTCGTAGATATGATCTCAAGCATTAAAAGTACATACCGCCCCATTATACACGCAGAAAAAGAAAAGGAAAAAAAAAAAAAAAGAACAATTACACCAGTCCTGCCTTCCTACAAGAAGCAGCAACTTAATGCACGAACTCACAAGAACCACTTCTATCTCGCGTGATCAACTCCAGTTTTGTTTCAGAAAAGTGCAAGCCTCCTAAATAGAAAGAAAAAGTCAGTCATTTGCAACCATGGCATCTATTGCAGTATTATTTCCCATTTTCGTTATTACTAATCTACTCTGAGGTGGAAGATCTCGAGCCCTCGAGGATGTATCAGCATCGACAATGATTGAGTTCTCCTCCTTTAGATCTCCTCTTAAAATTTCCATAGCAATTTCATTCTCAACCAATTGCTGAATCACCCGCTTCACAGGGCGAGCTCCAAAATTAGGATCGAAACCCAGTGTCGCCAGAAGATTGACTGCTTCCTGAGTGTAATGGAGGTCAATTTTTTTCAGTTTGAGTCTCTCCTTAACACGACTCATCTGCAAAAGCGAAAATCAATGTCTTCAAAATGCTTGGTGTAAAGAGCGCAGGAAACATGATAAAATTTCCTGGTCCAGGAACATTTGACACACTTTTTCAGTCAGTTGTGCGTCTGAAAAGATTATATCAACATAATCAAACGTTACAAGAGTTCATCCTAATTTTACATTATGGAAATTAGCTTAAAGCCTTGACATCAAATTTGATGTCGGGATGTGCAATGTAGTGAATTTAGTTGATAGGACTCGAGAGTTCTGCACCTTAAAAATGATCAACAGATATGAGATTGTATAACATACACGAGTTTTTCCAACTCACATGCTGTATTAAAGATCATAAACAGAATAATAAATCAAGTTATACTTGAAAGGAACTAAAATGATGTGCAATGTATCTCACAAGTCACACGCCATCCGGTAAGTTTAGTCAGAAATTGTGGACTAAATTGACGCCTTTTGAATAGATAAGGGACTAAATTGGCGATATTGAGAGGTTAAGGATACTGCAGTGATACAGGCTTAACAGGAAGGGAATCAAATCATCAAAGTGCCCAAAATGAACCCAAAAAAAAAAAAAAAGGTAATCACTATTCAGTGAACAACTGAAAAAACTGGAAAAAAAGGAACTCTATGCAGAAAATAAAGCATGACCCAATGCTTACAAAGGACAATCAGGTCAAATAGGCCAAATTCTACATCCAGGAAAGGGATATATCTATGCGTTCATATAATTTGGATTGCAGTAGTGTGACCATCAAACCAAATACAGCTGACAAGAAACTTACTGCATTTGTGCAACTATAAAATCCCAAACAGTCATAGTAACATTCAATCTTTCTGAACAGAATTAATTGGTACTAATCTCAGCATTGGTGTCCAGAGTAGACTTCACTTGTTCTTAGCCTGAAGTCAAATATATTCTCATTTTACAACAATAAGTTGCTTTTACTATTTATTTTCCATTACAAACATTAAAAGTTTCAACTCAACCTCAACTTTCAATGGAGGAATGTTGCTAGGACAGACATTAACTGTCAGATGAGGAGTAAACAGTAAATTTTGCTAAGTTATTCTGCCTTTAAAAAATTAACATGGACATCCCCTTTCAAAAAGGCAATGAAGCTCTTTGAGAATTTGTGTGGATAACTAAGCTTTCAATCTAACCAATCCCCAAAAGGATATTTTGTTCCCATATTTCCTCTTCCATGCTAAATTGTTTCAAGAACATAGCAATTTAACTAGGTGTTTTCTCTGATTCTTCATTTACATTGCTCTACCTTTTCTAATCTGGAAAAAAGGGATAAAACTTGTTAACTTCATAGAATTAAAAATTACGTCATGACAACAGTAGTTCTGAGAACACAATGCTAAACAAAAAAAATTGAAAGTACAACCCATCCAATTCTTATAAATCATGCTGATACCATTCACTTTAACTAAAACTAAAATAAATCCAAAGGGCGAGACTTGTTTATGGAAGACACCAAGTGCTGTGACAAGGTAGATTCAGTACTCATGTCATATGATATGCAGCAAAGTGAACTAAGTAGAGAAAGAAAATTATGTTAAAAAACATAGTCCTTTATCATTAGGATCCAGGCATTATCTGAATAATATGTTCATCAAAGGTTGATGCCCTATTGCTAAAAAATCTGTTAAACATCATCTTTTTCAAAACGTTAATAACTATCTATGGTATTAGGGCGATCTCTATTCTAATGCCTATTCTACAAGTTCATAACCTCAAACATGCAACCAACGTTTATAAATTAACAAACCGATCTCAGTGTACCTATACCAAATCTTTAATATCTTCAATAGCAAAAAGCTAATAATTTAAAATCTGGAGAGAAAAATCTATATGGTTCAATATATTTTTTAAGAAGATGGATCAATGACCTTTATTCTTTGCCACCAATTTTTCTCATGTCAATCCCTTTCTTGGTCATCTTTTCCCTTGTGGTTTAACTTTCTTTCTCACAACATAAAAAAATAACAATTATAAAGTATGTAAAAATAGACAAATTATGTGTATCATTGTGTAATAAGTACCAGATTTCCATGACACTAGGTGCTGTAGGAATGGAGATATGCTAAGTTAACAAATAAAAGTATGCCAATTAAATTTGGCTACCTAAACCTCTTATATATAACAGTTTATTTATTTATCTCCCAACACTGATACCAATTAGAGTAATCTGAACCACAACTAGGACGTGCCAAGCAATAACGTCACAAGGTGTAAGTCTTGAGAGAGTCCACAAAAAAATAAAGAGAGAGAGAGAGAGAGACATCAAAACATTTGATGACAAAAGACTCAGTACCTGTAGTTCAACAATTTTGCAGATTTGTTTGGAATCCAGAGGTTGGAAAACAATGTACTCATCAATTCGATTCATAAATTCCGGCCTAAAAGTTTGTCTAGCCAACTCAACCACCTGCTTTTTCATCAGATCATAAACTGCCTCTTTACTGTTCTCTGTGTTTCTAAGAGTTTCAAGGATATAGTGAGAACCAATATTTGATGTCATAATCACAACAGTATTTCTGAAACTAACAGTTTTTCCCTGGGAATCGGTGATTCTTCCATCATCCAACAACTGTAATAGAATGTTAAAAACATCATGATGTGCCTTCTCAATTTCATCAAAAAGCACAACTGAATAAGGCCTACGACGGACCACTTCAGTGAGTTGCCCACCTTCTTCATAACCCACATACCCCGGTGGTGCACCAACCAATCGAGAGACTGCATGTTTCTCCATGTATTCACTCATATCTATCCGCACCAGAGCATTTTCAGCATTGAATAGGTAACCAGCAAGTGCCTTTGCAAGCTCGGTTTTACCAACACCTGTGGGACCCATAAACATGAAGCTTGCAATAGGCCGATTTGGGTCGGACAGGCCAGCCCTTGAGCGCCTGATTGCATCAGCTACAGATTTGACAGCCATATCCTGACCAACTACCCTTTTGTGAAGTTCCTGTTCCAAAGAGACAAGCTTATCCCTCTCAGACTGCTGAAGATTTGATAATGGGATGCCAGTCCATTTGCTAACAATTTCGGTAATATCAAGATCTGTCACTTCTTCCCGGAGCAAAGATTGTTCAGAGTTCCGATAGTCAGCAAGGTTCTTCTCAGCTTCTTCAAGTTGGCGCTGGAGGGACATCAGTGTCCCATATTTGAGTTCAGCAGCACGATTCAGGTCATAATCTCGCTCAGCAGCTTCCATTTCAAGGTTAACTCTGTCAATCTACACAAAAATGGTTGAAGAAAAATTATATAATGAGCAAGTAGAACATAAGATAAACAGTATCACAAAAAAAAAATCTAAACGGACAAATCCACCTCCTCCTTAATTGAGCGTATTCTATTCATAAGAACTTTTTCACGCTCCCACTGTTCATTCAACTCTCTTTGTTTCTGCTTAAGAGATGTCAAATCGTTCTCAATCTTGCTTAACCGTTCTTTAGATAATTTGTCGGTGTCATTTTTGAGAGAGAGTTTCTCCATCTCTAGCTTCATAACAGCCCTATCTATCTCATCCAACTCTGTGGGCTTCGAAGTGATCTCCATTTTCAATTTTGCAGCAGCTTCATCAACTAGGTCAATGGCTGAAAAGGGTAGAAAGAAGGTACATAAACTGGAAGCAATTTATAAAAAATAAGATAGTTGATAGCATGAGGAAAATACTCTACTAGATCCGTCAAGTCATAATGAGTGCACATACGAACAATCTAGACACCCATGAAATAAAGATTGTTCTCCACATCGATTCCAGACAAAAACACTTGTACTTGCTCTTTTGGTTCTTGATGAAATGGACTCATCTCAATCAAATTACAGCAAACGATGACATCAGCCTCCCAAGAGTTGCCACTAGAGTAACTTGAACAATGTGATAAATTAAATAATATGTTTAAGCAGGAGTGGAAAAAAAACAATAATGTTTGTCGGAATTTGACTGATCTGTTAATTTGGCATACTTGGGAATATATGCAGCCAGTTTGAAATAAGATGGATAGAGAAAGGTAGTTGCTACCATTTTATTTTGTACGTTTGCAGCAGCATTCACCATAGTGTACGAAAGGCAACTTGCCTAAAAATCAGACCTCCAAAAGCACATGAGAAAGAAACTAATTGTTGTCCCTTTCCCAAACTTTTTGTGGCAAGCAACCACAATTTTAAGGCTTCCAGTAGCCACCGAAAGATTTCATTCCTATTCCCCATGTAACTCTATGCATCCAAGTACAAGTATTGTACATTTTTGCTCTTTTAACTACTCTGCATTGAGATAACTGACCAAATCCCAAACCACTAATAGTCACTCCAAAAATTTTGACTCAGACAGGACAAAGCACACGAGGCATACTGTTGAATTCTAAGGACAATTACAACCAAAAACCCAATTTTGCTTGATTATGGATAGAAATGAAAAGAAATAACCAACAAATGGATGCTGAGATAACCTTTCTCCTCAAAAACCATTCCCCCAAACATGCACTGCAAGCAGTGACAAAGGAATGTAAAAGCTTCTAAAACTATAAACATTGGACCTCATTTGAAGCAAAAGCATGCAGAATCAAGCTAAACCCTTCTCCATCTCAAGACCTTCTACTGCAGGTTGATAAACATGTCAGTAACGATCGCCCACCCCAAACCAAGAAGCTTTAACAGTTGCTTTTCAAAAGTAAGTGTAAAAGTAGGAAAAACTATTCAAAACTAAGAGAAAAAGTAGGAAAAAAAACCATCTAATGTGGTATGCAGCACTGAAAAGAAGCTAGTACATCGGTTGGAAGTTATTATCTTCTCACAGTTTGTTTTGTGTAGGAGGTGCATCCTTTTGTCCTCTTACGCCTTTAGGAGCATTATTCTTATTGGAATTCTCGTGTTGATTGTTCCTAACATCATACACTCTTGGCCTCATTTCTCACAATCCTCTCACTCATGTAGTAGTCAAATAGGCCCTAGCAGTTTATTCAGCTAAAAACCTGAATAAGACAGATATATCCTACCTTTGTCTGGCAGAAAACGCTCTGTTATATAACGATGTGCCATAACTGCCGCTGACACAAGTGCACTGTCAGAAATCTTGACCCCATGATGCAGCTCATACCGCTCACGCAATCCACGAAGGATGGAGATAGTATCTTCTACAGATGGCTCACCACAAAATACTTGTTGGAACCTACGTTCTAGAGCAGGGTCCTTCTCAATGTACTTCCTGTATTCATTCAATGTGGTTGCTCCAATGCACCTGAGCTCACCACGACCAAGCATTGGCTTTAACAAGTTTCCAGCATCCAAAGCTCCAGCAACAGCCCCTGGATTGAAGGTAAGGAAAATGGTTAAGAACCATGAAGAAAGAGCAATGCCACAAAGCTTATTACAAAGCTAACGACCCCCAAATTCAAGGAAGAAAAGATGGAGGAGAGAACTAAGAAATGGCGCCATAAATATCTATATATGCTTTGAAATTTAGCATACACCCAACACTGATGTAGAAAGGCCTTCTTCTAGTGGGAGTTAAATGGCCTAGATAGATTTTTGGAACAAGCAGGTTGAAGTATCTATTACACGTCGAAACGCGTGCAACTTATAACCTCTGACTCCACTTACATCTGACATCCACCGTAAATTATCAATTGCATGAAATTCACACCGTGAACAAGAGTTTAGAAGATCTTTAAAACACAGGCAGTTAAAATCCTCTCAGGACATGATCACTAGACTATACAACTCAACCTATAGTAGAAGCCAGGAGAATATATTGGAACCCAACTGGTAAAAATAATGAAAATCTCAATTTACAGTCCTTCTAAAGTGTGGTATTTGGAGGAGAGGAAAGAAGTTTTCCATAACAGGCTATTTGGAGAGAAAAAGCTCTGGAAATACTGAAATACAATTCTTCTTGTGGTGTCCAAATAGAAAGAAAAAAGAGATAAAGGTGGAAACAAGAACTAGGACCAAAAAATATTAGAGTTATATGAGAAGAATGTGACAAGTTAGAGGAGTAGAATGACATGGCTCAAGTGTGCTTCATGGCATCAGGGAAAATTTTTTAATAAGACATTAAAAAGGGAAAATGATGATGTTAGCAAGGTTAATGTTGATCTCATATCTGAGAGAAAGGAATTAGAAAAGAAGATAGACGAAAGAAGTTTATGAAAAGACTAAGGAAGAACATATTATGTTAAAGAAAAGAATTGATGACTTAATAATGATCTTGAGTAAGGAAAAACAAAAAAATTTGTGGAAAACAAAAAGGTTGTAAATACTCGAGTTAGAAGAGGTTTTACTGTATATAGAAAGCATGGCTATTGTTTTATTAAGATTCCACTTGTAAACAATCCAATAGTAAAATGTAATTATTGTTGTCAAGTTGGACATGTTTATAAATTTGTCATGTTAAGACAAATGTGCATCAGCTTTTGGGTCATTCCAAGAAGGGTTTTAGATGTATTATATTTTGTTGAAGAGTGTAGGTTAACAGTATCAGAGATGGATAAAGACTTGGGAATGTGCATCAGCTGCGGTTAATCCTGAATGAAAGGAACAAGAGAGCTTTCAAGGCTTAAAAAACCTGCATTGATTTTGAAGCAGAGGATTTTGTTTCATGTTCTCTCTTGGAGTAGGAAGAATATTCCTTGAGATATGGAACCTTCCATTAACTTCAGCTGTAATCATATGGAGGCTGTATATGGGGAATACACTTGCTGTGAATAATACTCTAACCTCTCAAAAGAAAAATTAAAACTTTAGCACTTGAAATTGGAAACATATTGTAGATTAGTGTTGACATAGCTACTGATGCACAAAAACCTACACACCTTTTGTTACCATTTAAGAGTAAAATTGTAGCGACACTCTGTCATGAGTAATATCATCAAGCACTCAGAAGTAATCTAATTGGGCATTATATTCAATACATGTGAATATTTCCAAGAGCAAAATATGGTGAAGTTAATAAGTTATGGAGCCATTATGAGACACCATCATTGCTCACAGGGCACTGTGCATTCTATGCTAAAGATAGTTCTGAAAGAAACAATAAAGCACAAATAGGAATCTTAAAATGCATGTGCCTTCACTGGATAAAGTTCTATAGAGATTACTAAGACATGATGGCAGCTTATAGGAAAATCGCTAGGTACGTTCAGGTGAATGAGCCGATTGTCTCTAGACTTGCATACAAGTAAGATAATTTGGTAGATCAGAGATTCAGTAATTGACATTAAAACAGCTCATGGGCTACAACAGATTTTTTATTTTTTTCGTTAAAGGAAGTTTCAGCTGTGAAAATTAATGTTAAATACAAAATCGACAGAAGAAATATCTAGACAATTGACTTTGCAAATCCGAAACCCACACCAACCTGCACCAACTACAGTATGTATCTCATCAATAAATAATATTATCTGCCCATTTGAGGCAGTGACTTCCTTCAGAACAGCTTTAAGCCTTTCTTCAAAATCTCCTCTGAATTTAGCACCAGCAAGCAATGAACCCATATCCAAGGAGATCAACTGAAAGGGTAAAAGAATACACAAGATGCAAATTGCTTCACTAAAACTAGTTCCAAGAAATAATATCACAGTAAATACTCAAAAAGATAAAAGTAATCAGTTATGAGAAATCAATCATCTGGTATAATGTAACTAAAGACACAGATATAACAGCACACAAGCTCCATGTCTAAAAACAATAACCTCACTTTAACTAATTCCTACAACATATCACCTAGATTTGCAAGCTTCTGTAAACATATGACTAAAAAGATTAATTTTCATCCAAACTCCTATAACTTTATTAGATCCTTACTTCAGGATTTAAAACATGTGGCTTGCCATAAATCTCAGAAAGAACACATCACAGAATTACTACAATGTTATAGCAATAATTGGACTCAAATGTAAACCTGATCACACCTTACAGCTGATATGTTCCAATCACAACTGCAGAGTCCGCAAATAAATTTCACAGAACAGCATTTCCATAATTGCTAGTATTTTACTTATACACTTGCATCCTAAACGTGCTACATAAAAAAATCAATCAAACTACTCCCAAATTCATCAAAAATTTAAGAACTCAAGATAATAACAAGCAGATATTCTTAGCACAACCAAATTATGTTTTCTTTTCTGACTTCATGATTGATTGCACATCAACACTTGAAAAATGAAAAAACTGAAAAACAAGATAATAACCTTGCGATCCAATAAAGGTTCTGGAACATCACCGCGCACAATTCTTTGAGCTAACCTGTAGCAAAAATAATTAAATCACCTTAACGTCAGACTTAAGCGCTACAATGCAATGAAAGCAAAGAATGAAACAGTGCTTTCGGTAGAGCTGCAGATTTAAAGCTTGATATAACTTTTGCATTAGGTTGAAAACTTTCTTTGAGCCTGGGCATCAGCATATGTTCCCATATATTCTAGCTTCTATAATAAAAAAGGGGACAGGTTTGACCCAAACTCTTCTGGACTCTAATATGAAGTTGTCTCTTTGATAAACATGATGTTATGAAAAGATAACACAATATAGCCTCAGATCTAAAATGATTGAGACATTGTAAAATCAGCAATCAATTCACAAGCTAAAAAGGGAAATCTGAACTTGGATTCTACGAATGACAGCAAAATTCTCTGATAAAAGCTAGCTCAACAAATGTGATAAAACGAGCATCAGTAAAGAAACAAAAAAAGACAATAACAACAATGCTCAAGTAAATTAAAGCCTCTAAGAGTAATTTCAACTCGTTTCAACGCACTGTCACTCTACTTTGTTCTGTCAATGGTTGTCTTTGCACCATGGTACGTTTTGAAAAGAAAGAAGGTTAGAAGGATAATTGAAATTGTTTGCCACATGATTACCCTTTGAAGAGATATTCAGACACTTCACGTGCAAGGTTAGACATTTAGGCCCTGCATTTGGAACATACACCACTTTTCACACTCTTTTTAGTCCTCAGACAAAGTAATCCAAGACTAAATGTAGTTGAATTCATGGGACTTGTACATGAACTCAACATGCATCACTACATATAATATAACTATATATAGTTTAGTTCTCAACATGCACCACTAAATAATAGATGACAACAACTACCGGGTATGAGAAATGCCACGCTAAATAAATCAAAAAAAATGCAGGTGCCATTCACTATCAAAAGAAAGAATGATTTACTAAGTTTATGTAAACAAAAAGCATCGAGATTTTAGAGGTCATACCCTTCAGCAATTGCAGTTTTCCCCACCCCAGGTTCACCAATAATAACAGGGTTGTTTTTGGTTCGGCGACATAATATCTGCACACATCTTCGAATTTCATCATCACGACCAATAACTGGGTCAAGTTTACCCCGTCTAGCAAGTTCTGTTAAATCATTGCCATATTTCTCAAGTGCTTCATATTTTCCTTCTGGATCTACACAAAATTAGCCCACACAGATGAGCAGGTAGTACACGACACGCAAAATTATTTTCTAACAATGATTGTAAAACAATCTTTGGTAATTAGATCTTGCTAAATTATTTTCTGCAGCAGTTAATCTCAAACAAAATCTACCTTTGTGCAAAATTAACTTTATCAGTTTGCATTTGATTATTGACAACAGATATTTTGGGAGGAAAACATCTAGTCACCGTATTATGAGTGACCAACTAATATTTATAGGAGTACAAACCTAACAAACTATTTACAAGAATACCCTTACTAATTTATTATCTACAAGAATACTTATATTCTCTTAACACTCCCCCTCAAGTTAGAGCATATATATCATAAGCACCCAACTTGTTACAAATGTATTTCACCCTAGAACCCCCTAAACTCTTGGTAAACACATCAGCCAATTGATCTACAGACGGTACATGAGATGTCTTGATGACTCCGTCAAGCAATTTCTCTCGAATGAAATGACAATCAACTTCAATATGTTTTGTCCTTTCATGAAACACTGGATTAGATGCAATATGAACAGCTGCCTGATTATCACACACTAAATTCATAGGCTGTTTATGCTCAAATCCAATTTCAAGTAACAGGCTCTTCAACCAAACCAACTCACACACAGTGTGAGCCATAGCGCGGTATTCAGATTCTGCACTTAATCTGGAGACAACTGTTTGCTTCTTACTCTTCCACGACACTAAATTACCACCAACAAATACACAATATCCTGTGGTCGATCTTCGATCTGAGGCAGAACCAGCCCAATCTGCATCACTATATCCTTCAATATCAGTGTGTCCATGATTTTGATACAGCAATCCTTTTTCAGGTGCACTCTTAAGATACCTGAGAATCCGTATAACAGCATCCCAATGACTAGTACGAGAGGTATCAAGAAATTGACTCACAACACTCACTGAAAACGAAATGTCAGGTCTCGTTACAGTGAGAAAATTTAATTTACCCACAAGTCTTCGATATTGCCTAGGATCATCTAGTAATGTACCTTGATCTCCTACTAATTTCACATTAGGATCCATAGGAGTATCCACAGGTCGGCAACCTAACATCCCAACTTCACTCAGCATATCGAGTACATATTTTCTTTGACATAAATAAATCCCATATTTAGACCGAGCTATCTCAATACCCAGAAAATACTGTAGATGACCTAAATCCTTTGTCTGGAAGTTTGCCTGCAAATTGGATTTAAATTTCTGAATCCCCACAACATCATCACCTGTAATCACAATATCATCCACATAAACAACTAATAAAATTTTACCAGCATTAGAATGCCGATAAAATACAGAATGATCTACTCCACATCTTGTCAAACCGAATTCCATGACAACACTACTAAACCTGCCAAACCAAGCCCTCGGAGACTGTTTCAATCCATATAAGGATTTTTTCAAACGACAAATCAACCGCGAATTCTCCCCCTGAACAACAAATCCAGGAGGTTGTTCCATATATACCTCTTCTTCCAAATCTCCATGCAGAAATGCATTTTTCACATCCAACTGATGCAATGGCAAATTGTAAGTTGCTGCCAAAGAGATAAGAAGACAAACCGAGGTAATCTTTGCAACAGGAGAAAATGTTTCTAAGTAGTCTACTCCATACACCTGAGTAAATCCTCTAGCTACCAGACGAGCCTTCAATCTATCAATAGAACCATTAGGCTGCACTTTTATAGTGTACACCCATTTACAACCAACAACAAGCTTACCTGAAGGACGAGGGACAAGATCCCAAGTACCATTTTATTCCAAAGCAGACATCTCTTCTTGCATAGCTAATCTCCAACCAGGATTCACAATTGAGGGGGAAATTGTTGGGATATCAAGTGTGAATCAATATCCCACATCGGAAAGAGATGAGTAGAATGAGGAACATATAAGTGGGAATGATCCATAGACCCAAGGCCTTAAGGTTTTGGATTGGATGTGGTGTCAAGCCCATGGTTGTGGTTCCCATTCTAGCTCATGGTTAAATTTTCCCCGAGTTTGGCTCTCTCAGAGCCCAACAAGTGGTATCAGAGCCTAGTTGCGAGACTGGGCAATAGAGCAAAATTCGTGGTTGGATCCTATTTAACTATTGAGATCAAGTGGATTGGTAGCTGTTACTAATTGAACAATTTAATGAGTGGTACTAGCCAATTTATAGTGTGACTAGATGTTTAACCCTAACCCTAGGACTTTTGCTCTGATACCATGACAACAGGTATTTTGGGAGGAAAACATCTAGTCACCGTATTATGAGTGACCAACTAGTATTTATAGGAGTACAAACCTAACAAACTATTTACAAGAATACCCTTACTAATTTATTATCTACAATAATACTTATATTCTCTTAACAATTATCTACAATGCATGCATAAAACACTGAACATTCTTCTGGGATATGTATAAACCTCTTAACCAATTTCTATTGTTTCATTTCCTACTTGTAATCTCATACATAATTTAGATTAAATTTTACATGCACCCATCATAACATCCTTATTCATGCTAACTCTTATTGCAAACATAATCTCTCCCAACCGCCAGATTTTATACCACACAACAAGGCTATCTTTTCAACAATACAGTGCTATGATTTGATGCTATGCATATCCAATGGTAAACAAAGTTTTACAGCACTTCCCCTTTCACTTCATACCCCTCTATACTTGTTGCGCTAGTATCAGGAAGGTTCTTGAGAGATTATTCCCTGCGCCTATTTTATCCCAGTCTATACACAAAACCCCAGATTAGCCCAGGTTGTAAGTGTTTCCAGAAATGAGTCCAGCTCAGATCAAAATCAAAGTTGAAATTGCTTGTATCAAGAGTTTAATGGGAATCAAAGGAAGGTAAAATTAGCATCCTCAACAGCTAATGAAACTAAAAGCTCATGAGGGAAGTAGCAGTTTCTTAAAACATAAATGAAGTAACTTTTGTTATCACAATATAGCTTGCATAAACAAGTTAATCAACTTACTTGAAACTTTGATATCAAGTTAATATGCATCAACTGGAATTACTTTAGTACATACTCTGGTCAGTTACTCTCTGACTTCCACGAACAGCAGTAACAGCATCCCTCAAAGCTTTCTCAGTAAGCTGCAGATTCCTAAATAACAGCTGACCAAACCTGTTATCGGAAGTGAATGATAATAGAAGATGCTCCACAGACACAAAAGAGTCCCCCATATCTTTCTTATGCTTTTGTGCAGCATCCAAGAGAGAACTGAGACTGGAGCCCAGTATCGGACCACTGGTATCACCTGTTACCTACCAATAACATACACTTATGGCCAGGCGGTTAAAGGAAGGACATCAAGAGCGGGAGGCATACCTTAGGCTGTTGAGATATAAACTCCTCTGTAGCTTGTAGAACTGATGTATTGTCTAGCCCTGCCTTGGTGAATATCCTCCTAGCTAACCCATCCTTCTGCTCTAGTAGTGCTTTCATTAGATGCTCAGTCTCCACCACCTGCTGTTTGTTGGCTCGTGCTGCATCAACAGCACCAACTACTCCATCCCATGCCATCTCAGTGAACTCTGAATTATTTATCTGTCAAATAAGAACAAATCTATAATAGCTAGAAACAAGCATGAGACGAAAAACTTGCAAATAAATATCAAAGTGCAACACGAATTTTCTCCAACAGCGGAACACTCCACAAAAGAAATAACAGGAAAACTAAGTGTGACAATTTGTGATTAGCTAAGAAGAAGCAAGGAGTTTCTGCAAGTCCCACTAATAGCAGGTGGAAGAAATATTACAAGCAAAGGAGCCATGACTACAACATTCAACTTAAAGAGAAGGCCTCTTTCATCAATAATTCCTCTTTGCCATTTTCCCCCCATTATCTTACCACAAGTCTCGAAGACAGAATAGTGGATTACTGACATCTATGATTCCTTCAACAGAGCTACTCCAGCATCTATAAATCTTTCCGTGCTGTTGTTCCGATATACAGTAATTTAATTAATATGCACCAGACGAGAATCACAGTGTTTTAGATGCATAACACATGATCGAATCTAAAACCATATATGGAATTTCGCGAGCTTCAAGGACGTCAATTTTCGGCTAAATACGGTGCTGCACTGCCTGAATGAGTGAAAAAACAGAACAACAAATCAACAATGTTGCACTAGACGAAAGGTCGGCACTGCACGAGAGAGTGAGAAAACAAAACAACAATTTTGCAGTAAACAAAAGGAGTACAATTTAAATATCCATCCGACTCCTACCCACAAAATGTGGAAAAGTACTCTTTACAACAATGTGTCAAGATACGCACGAACAAACTTCTCCTTTCTCTTGTTTAGACAAAACCCAAAAAAAAAAAGAAAGAAAAGGTGATGACCTGGCCGGAGCTGGAGCTGGAGCTGGAGACAGTGGAGTAAGAGCGAGCGAACACTTTGCTCAAACCGACGTCGTTGAAGCATGATGGTGTTGGAATCTCCACACCGCCAAATTCATTGACTGAGCGAGGAGGGAAACTGCTACCTGAGGAAGAAGAGAGTATTTGGGCAGCGCGACAAATTGACGGTGGCCGAAAGTTAGAGCGAGAGACCCTAAGGGCGGCCGAGAGCGCTATTCTACTGAGCCTCGACGTCGACATTAATTCGTCAAAACCGGAGCCCCAAATTAGAGCTCAATCTTATAACTTCGGACCAGTTTTGCAGCACTAAATTAAAGACGAAAAAAAGAGCTCGTCGTTGAAATTGATTTTTGTTTGCTTTTACGTCCCAAGTTGGAACACTGGAGAAGCTTGAGGAAGAGGCAAAAGCCCCAGCCGCGCTGAGAAGGCTGTAGAAGGCTAAGACGAAAACATCGAAAAAGTTCTTTTTTTTTTCTTTTAAGAAAAAACTGTAACTTCATTTTGGCCCTCCAACTGAATTTTCTAGCCAGCCCATGATACTGAAAAGCCTCCAACTTTTCACCCTTCAATTCCGATCCATGCGCAATTTAACATCTAAATCATTCCAAAAAAAAAACTCCAAGTAATTGCACAAAAAGTTCCAAGCCATTTTAGTAATTTCAGCAACTATTTATTATTCTTTCGATAGTTGTCAACCTCCCCAAAACCTACGAAATTGATATATAGAGAATTTGCTTATATATCCTCATATTATATAAGAATAAGTTAGTCTACTAAATTGATATCTAAAGAATTTGCTTATATATCCTTATATGTTATATAATAATGAGTTACTGTCAAAAGTTATGTTTGAATTTCAATCATAAGTATAATAAGTAATAATTGGATTTGGAAATGTAAAAATATTTGCAATGCAATTTGAGTATTGGGTACGAGTTATTATAGGTTAGTTTTGTTGTAATTATTTAGATGACCTTTTAGATATTTAAGACTAGGGTAAGTTTGGTACGTGATAATATTCGATGTTATGTTGAGCATTAAATATAATTGAATTGAGCTTGTATTTCCATAAAATTACGTAAAGCCAGGCCTGTTAATCTCCCAAAGCCATTTTTCATGGGTTATCGAATTAATTGGATGTAATAGATTGTCTAACATAACTGGAATTAGCCGGATACTTGCTAATTGATACCTAAGTTGAAGGATTTGGGGAAATTTTGTGCGGCTGAGATTACACCATGTAACTCGATTTCCGCGCCAAGTGTGGGACCCACCACTATCTGTTGTGAAAATACATCCTGTGAAACAAAAGTTACACGATGTACAAAGAAAGTTACATGGTATTGATAATGACCAAAATTGGCAGGGACGGTTGCAGCTCGAGTCCCTAAGTTGATTAATTTGATTTTGGTTTTGTATGTTTGACTTGGATGGTGTGATATGCTCACTGAGTAGTACTTGTTTGATGTTATGTTTGCAGACAATGGAGGCTTGTGTTATTTAATGCTGCCCGGGCCTTTTCTTGAAGTTTGGTTGTCGTTGAATGATCACTAACTCAGCAGCTTGTCGGAATTCTGGTTGTCCAACTTTAAGGAGCTTCATATGCAACCTGTTTATGAAGAGAAATGCTCGTGTACCATGCCACCTTACATGCGTTTGAGTAATTCATCACTTTCGTGAACTCTACTCGACCATATGCCACTTAATCTCAGTGTTACATTTGCGGCAGACAATCTAATGTGGCGTTTGGTAAAAGGGTTTTGGAATGAAAAATTAGAATAAACCCCGTAATTATTGTTTGAATTATTATTACCGGAATCGGGATTTTGGAATCATACCTAAAAATTTACAATTCCTCAATTCCCTAGTAAAACCCAAATCTGATTCCCATTTAGAAATGGGACCCGTCCAGCCATCCATTAAAAAAATTAATATATAATTATATACAAATATATATAATTATGTATATAATATATATTATAATTATAATATTTTATTATAATTATATATTTTATTATAATATTAGTATAATTATATAATATATTTATAATTATTATATAGACATATATATTATATTATATAATTATATATTATAATTATTTAATTAAATGTAATTATATTTATATAATATATATTATAAATTTATAAATATTATATAATAATATATTTATATTATTATATATATATTTATAAATGTATATTTTATGTGCATATAATTATAATATATACGTGTATATAATAATAATATATTATATAATTATATTTATATTTATTATTTCAAATATAATAATTATATTTAATATATAATATACATTATATTTATATAAAATATTAGTATAATTAATATTTATATATTATATATTTATAATTATATATTTATATTATAACATTTGTATAATTATATTTAATTATATATATAATATTTAATTTAATTAGTTACAAACTTATAGTAATAATGATATTATTAGTTATATGTATTATATAATGTATATTAATCTATGTAATATAATTAATATTATCAATTATACTAATAATTATACATGTTTACTAATAGAAATTATTAATTAGTTATACTAAATTTACTAATACATTTATACTAATATATTTAATTAGTGAAAATTTCTTATATTCAATTTACAAAGAGCCAACGAACCAAACATAAACTATAGTAATGATATACATTCCTGGCACTGAACCAAACAAATGTATTGGAATGATTGATTTCATTCAAAATTCAGGATGAATGATTCCGAATCCGATTCCAACGTGCGAACCAAACGCCACCTAACCCTACCATTTCTTGACACTGAATGCTACCTTAAGATTACACTACTGGTTTTATCTTTTGTAAATATTACTAGTTTCTATTGTAACAAGTTTTGATCGTCTCGTTTTTCTTTTTCGTCTGTCCTATATTATAGTCTATTTTTCAATTGAAAAATGTAGTTATCTTTTAATTTCTCTAAAATACTCTTATTCAATGTAGGATGTTATTAATATAAACTACTTTATTTAATATAGATTATTATTGAATATAACATACCCCATTTAATGTAAAATGATGATTTGATTCTTTCTTGACCATCAATTCAAATTTTTATGGATAATTAATATACAATTGTACTCTATTTAATGTAAGGGTATTTTAGAAAAATAGTAATCTAAATTTATTTTTTCAACAAAATTAACTACTTTTTTCGTAAACTGTGTGAAAAAACTAGAACTATCAAAATGGAACATAGATAGTATCAAAAAATTAATAGTTGCTTACCAGGAAAATAATGAAGTAGAGAAGAGTTTGAATAGTGATATTACCGCCAGTTAAAACTAAACACACATAACCAGAGTGACGATAAATAGAGAAAGAAAAACACAAAAGCAGAAGTCAAAAGTAGATCAGGAAATTTTACATAAAGTATATAATGCGATACAATACATCTAAATGCACCAAGTAAAAACAAAACAAATGAAGAACAAAACTGCAAATTTATTAACAAAAACTAATCATGGAGTTGAGCAATTAACTTACTTAATAGCTAATACACCAATATAGTCACTAACATATTACGTGTTAGCATATCAAACCTAAAATATGAAAAAAAAAATGTATTACTATACGTTACAAGATATATAATCTGAAGAATTAATTTATGACTTTTTTTTTCAGCAATACTATCCAAATATGTCACAAAATGATTGCTGAGGAATCAATTATACTTGCTATTACTAAAATTTGGTCTTGTGCAAGGGGTCATGGTTGGTGGACTATCAAAACACATTAGTAACTTTTCTTTGAATGGTTGAGACTGAAAAAAATTATATCAACATATAACAAACAAACTTTGAAACTTTTATCCTCATGCATATTTGAAAATTTATAAATAAGTGCTTGTTAGTGATTGATTGTTCAACAGTGATTGAGGTAATAGGAGTTAATACCACAGTGGGCATGCAAAGTTTTAAAAATACATCACTATAATGTTTACAGCCCCGTTTGGAACCTGAATTTTTTGGAAGTTTGTCTAAAATTTACTGTAGTGCATTGTAGAAGTTTTTGGAAAAATTTTTTAAGATGAAAACTTTTTTTTCCTTTTCTTTTTTTTCTTTTTCTTCCTTCCCCCTCCCCCTTCCCCGTTACCTCTGTCTAGGGCTGCAAACGAGTCGAATCGAGTCGAGTTTTGGCCTAATCGAGCCGATTCTTGACATAATTTTAGTGAACTCGAGCTCGACTTGATTCGAGCGAGCTCGGGCTCGAAAAAAATAAAAAATAATTATTTTTATTTTTTAAAAAATAAATAAAATAATATTTTTTTCTTAATAAATAATAAAATATTAAGGATATATATGTAATTTTACCATTAAAAAAAATAAAAAATATATATATGCTTAAAATAAAAAAACTAAAATATATATACTTAAAATAAAAAAATAAAAAAATATATATACTTAAAATTTTTTTTTTTAAAAAAAATATATATATATATACTCGAACTCGCGAGCCGGTTCGCGAGCTAACAAGCTTAATATCTTGAGCTCGATTTTGACTCGAGCCAGCTCGAGGTCGACTCGCGAGCGGTTCGATTCGTTTGCAACCCTACCTCTGCCTTCCCAGCAGCCATGGTCCTACCAATTTTTTTTCTTTCTTTTTCTCTTTATTTCTTTCATTTTTCTTTTCTTTCCTTTCTTCTTCTCTTCTTCTTCCTTCCCCCTCTCTCTTCCCTCCCCCGCCACCTCTGCCTCATTGAAGAACCAGCAGCTTGCACGCCCAAATTTTTTTTTTTCTTTCCCCTTTCTCTCCTCTCTGCTCCCCTCTCCCCCTCTACTCCCCTTCACCCTCCCCCTCTCCCTCCCGAACCAGAGAACCGGTAGCGAAGTTTTTAAAATTTTTTTTTTTTTTGCTTTTTCTCTCCCCCTCTTCTCCATCTCCCTCTCCCCTTTTGCCCAATCTAGTCGCGCGACCAGATCGCAGTTAGGGGAAGGGGGAGGGTGGCCAGGGATGGAAGGGGGAGAAGAGGGGGAGAGGGGAGGAAAGGAGAGAGGGAGAAAGGAAGGGAAAAAAAAAAGGGAACGCCGGCGCCGGAATAGGTGGCCGGCACTGGTAGTGGTGGCAGAGGTAGTGGCCGGCGATGAAGGTGTGGTGGATCGGGGTGGGGGAGAAAGAAGAAGAAAAGAGGAAGTTTTTTGTGTATTAGATATTTTGAAGTGTGTAGGTTAAAAAATTTGTTAAGTTTTTTTGGGTTCCTGTACCTAAAGTTGTTAAAAAACTAGTAGCTAAAAAAGGGAAAATCGTCCAAAACGTCCCTCACATTTTGTAAAATAACTTTTTCCATCCCTCGCTTTTAAAAGTGTAATTTTATATCCCTTACATATTCACATCGGTCAAATTTAGTCCCTAACTAGGTTTCCGATCATTTTTTGGCCGGAATCCATCATGTGCAAGGCACATGATCATTTTTTAAGGTAAATTTGTCAAATTATATTTTAAATAATCTGATCTATAGTCCTCCACATTTTATAAAATAAATTTTTTAGTCCCTCACATTTTATAAAATGATTTTTTTCATCCCTCACATTTCGCAAAATGAATTTCTCCATCCCTCACTTTTCAAAAAATGAATTTTTCATTTCTCACTAATTATATGTGTGAATACATTTATTTAAAACACATTTAGATTAACAGTCAAATGTATGTGGTTATAAATAGACAAGCATGACTCTCACTGATGGGAAATTGTCATGTGATTCTTTTTTTTTGTTTTAAGTTTTATTTTTCCTAATGTGTTTAGATTTCTTCTCCTTCCTTTACATTCCTATTACGATGCACAAATTGTGTTAATGATGTGCTAGATAAAATTTTTACATGCTTACAAAAAAAATATCCATTTTTTTTATGAGAATCACTCTTTTTATTAATTAAGTATTAATAACAAAGAGAAATTAAATTTAGTTTAATTTTTCTTTCTTTATTCTTTTGACCCTAAATATACACCATAAATTTTTCATAATAAATATTCAAATATCATAAATTATCATAAGAAATTTAAAAGTATAAAATAAAATTGTAATTTAATTAAAATAATTAATGTATCATCAACATTGTATTAAAAAATAATGTGCAATAAAAGAACAACGAACAAAAAATAGAAAAAGTTGAGTTTATTTTACTAGGTATATGCTTTTTAATTTACTAGAATGATTTGTAATGCCTAATATTGTTCATAAGATAAAAAATATATATACATTTAAGTGTGAAAAGATGCTTTAATTCATTGTTGTCAAAATTTGTATATCATGTAAAAAAGAAATCTAGACACAGTAAGGGGGAAAAATCACAAGATAATTGCGTCCATCAAGGGCATGATTGTCTTTTTAAGTGTAAATTTGACTCCTAGACTTTGGGGGAGGGGGGATTTGTGGATTTTGTGAATTACTACCTGTCCCAAACTGTCCAACCCCTGAGTGGAGGGGGCAATATGTAATTAAGGCTTAAGGGTAAGATACGAATTAGAGAAAAATTATGGGGCAAAGGTGTCACTTGACCATACACCTTTCATAGCAACCCAGCACGCGTCAGCCTGGTCAGGAGATCTAATAACGGGTAACGACCCGCTTTCTTTACCAGCTGCTCATCGGTCTTGTTTCCTCCCATAACAAGAACGAAGAACCGGCGAACACACTGTTCCTGAGCTCTCAAAACTCAGGGATTCTCTCTCCGCTGCTGCAGAGCTGAGTGAAGGCCATTCCTTCAGTTGTGAGGTAGTTGTGGGTGATTTGTAGTCTGTTCTGGTATACATACGCCTGCATTTCCTTCCCGCAATGCACACCAACTTCTCAATTCAGTCTATAAAGCAAACCCTAATCCCTAGTTCCAACTCAAGCTAGGAGCTTTTAGCATATAATTGGAAAGTTCCCGCGGTTTCTATTTCTTTTTCTATTCTCGAACTAGTAACTCAATCACGGAAGTGGAGTGGCATTTGAATTCTCGGGGGTGCTGTGTTTATGCATTGAATGGCAAGTTTGGTGGAGAGGCTTCGGGTTCGAACAGATCGTAAACCGGTTTACAACTTGGACGATTCGGATGACGAAGCTACTATTTCAAAATCCAAACCCTCTGAGGAGAAGTTCGAGAGAACTGTCAGGCCTGACGCGGTATCGATCATTCTTTTTATTTTTTTCTTCTCATATTGTGAGGAACATCTTAGATTGGATGCTTAAATAAATGAAATTGTTGTATAGCTTCTAATAGGTTTCCTCAAATCAGTCTCAGAATCACTGGAATGGAAGAATGAGTTAAACTCCTTGTAGGAACTTAGCTGAGATTGTTTTGATATAACCCGTCCAGAATCCCTGGACCGTTCCATATAGTATTCTATAGTGTGTCAACTTTGGAGCAGGGAATTGCCATTGGTGTTTTAAGTGATAATGTTTATCATTCTAAAATCTTGGTATTGGAGCTAGGTCTTCCTTCTGATATTCTTGGGGAACCCAAATCGCTTGTTAAGCTATCTAAATTATGTTGGAGTGAGGTTATTTTTTGTACTTAAATTGGACGAATTACATTTGGTAGCAAGTTCCTTTAGCAAGCTACCTCCCTCAGAAACAATGTTAAATGAAATTAAGGACAAAGAAGGGGAAGTAAAATTACCTGTATATACATATTCGTTAAAAGTGAAAATCACGTGGCCTATTCTATTCTTCTCTTGGTGATTGTGAAACAACTTCACCTATATAAGTTGTCATTACAAGAATTACAGATGGAACTAACGCTTGTTTTGCAGCCATTGTATGTTGCATAATAATTTCTTTAACAACTCAAAACTTGCAGCTCTTATTGTTTCGGTTTTTTGATTGGGTCATGATGAAAACTTTGCTCAATAACCTTTTTGTGGAGTAAGCGGAGGATGGTTCTGTTTCCAGGACTCTCAGTGCTTTAAATCCAGTTTGTTTGACATGGAGGGCTAATTGTTTGAAGCTTTGTGTTTCTTATTTTAAATTGAAGCATATCAAAGCTTCTCACCTCTGCGCATTGTAATACAGTTTATATTTGTACGTTTGCTCTACAGATACAAGAATTCTGGATATGGGTCTCAATACTTGTGGTTGGTCACATACTGTTATTTATGTTCTTTGACTCCAGGATTCTAACTTTCTCTTCATCCATTATTGGCATGAAAAATTGGAACTTAGATTGAGTCCAATCTTTGAAGTCTGCTGATCTTGGATCATAATTTGTTTGGTTAATGACTTTGAATGTCTTTTAGTTGACTGAATATGCTAACTAAATTGCAATCTACTTATGAAGCATCATTTATGTGCATTCCCTGTTTATTCTTTTGAATTTCTTCCTGTTATTTTTGTCTCTTGCAGAAAGCTGATAGCTGTCAGGCTTGTGGCGAAAGTGGGAATCTTTTGTTATGTGAAACATGCACGTATGCATACCACCCGAAATGTTTACTCCCACCTCTCAAGGCTCCTCTTCCCAGCAGTTGGAGGTGCCCTGAATGTGTATGCTTTTGCTCCTTATATATATTTGGTTATTTTGAACTCAGATGAGTCTTTGACAACTTGGGTGCTCCTGTCTCCGCAGGTTAGCCCTCTTAATGATATTGACAAGATACTGGACTGTGAGATGAGGCCAACGGTAGCAGATGAAAGTGATGCCACCAAGCTTGGCTCCAACCAAATATTTGTCAAACAGTATCTTGTTAAGTGGAAAGGATTGTCCTATCTCCATTGTACATGGTAATTTTCAAGTCTGAGTTTTCTTGATGACATCTTCGCTTGTTGGATCCCATTTTAATGGCTAGTCTTTCTAGTACGCTTTTGGACTCTTCTATGCTATCAACTTGCAGTATCAGACTGAAGATTGTTGTGTTATTGTTTTTTCAGTGCTTATCCTCTTTGATTTGATGTAGATCTTGGACATCTTTGTTTTAAGTTTCTTGATGTTGAATAAAGAAAATGCCTCGTTCCTGTATACTTTGCAGGGTGCCAGAGAGAGAATTTGTAAGAGCCTACAAGGCACTACCGAGATTAAGAACCAAAGTGAACAATTTTCATCGACAAATTTCGTCAATGAATAGCTCTGATGATGACTATGTAGCCGTTCGTCCTGACTGGACAACTGTTGACCGGATTCTTGCTTGCAGGTTTCTATAACCCTTCCGAGCACCGGCCTCTACTTTTTGCTAATTTGATTAAGCTTTCTGTTCTTCACTTTCAGCGCCTTTCTTCATTCACTTCAAAGATTTCAATTTGATAACCTATTTTGTTGTTTCTGGGTTACGTTTTAAATTGCAATTTGCAGATCCTTTTGTATCTTGCTACTTCTTGAATTCTGTTTTTGATGAGTTCAGAATATCTACAACAACGAAGATGAATGCTTACTATAGTTTTTTAAAAGTTCTGCATATTTTGATGTGCGAATTTGTGGCTCATTGTATTCTTGAATTGGGTCTCATTCCTAGGATGATGGAATGTTGAAGTGTCTTGATCATTTTCTCCTAATGTATGGTTTTCAACTTTTAAGTGCAAATCTTATGGGATGCAAGAGACAGTTCATTGCAGATATTTTGGTTTCAAAACTATTAAAATGGCGTGAAGTTGACACGCTGCTTTTTTTGCCTCTTCAAAATTCAGTTGGGGGTAGTTGTGATCGGTGAGCCAATCTGAAAGATTCCAATGTAACTGGGGAAAGTAATTGGTGGGAGGAAAAGAAATGCATGAGCTATGAGTGCAAATGTGACGTAGTTGACTTTCCCTGGATTCTTAGGCAGTGTTTTATTGATTTAGGATCTATGTTACACAGACTCGTCCCCTTGCCTCTAGCGTACCCATGTTGACACGATACGACACGGATACAGGGGCGGGACACAGGTATGACACGCCTGCAGTGGTTGGAGGTGATGTAAGAGAAGACCAAGAAGATATATGGAGAGGAAAAGATAAAAAAAGAACCCATCTTAGGCCAGATCTATGCAACCAAAGGAAAAGAATGATGACAAAATGGAAGCCAGAGGAAGAGAACTTGCCACCGGAGGTTGGAGATTTAAGCTTCTGCTTTTTTTCTTTTTGCAACCCCGGATAAAAGAGTGAGAAGGGTCTTACAGCTGCGGAAGATAAGACGTCCAGTAGGGTTTACAAAAGATACTTTTGCAACTAAACCCTCAAAAGTTGTGATAAAGCTTTAAAAAGCCCAAAAAGTTTCATCTACTTATTGATCTGCCCAAGTTTTAGTACTTTCATTCTACTCTTAACCACTTAAATTATATTCTGACCCCTTTTTAGATTTGGAAATAATCACATTTTATCTTATTCTTTCTTTCTAACCAATTTAGTTCAAATTTCCGTACATATCCATCATCCAAGTTTACATACTATAGCCATCTGATACTGACGCACTTGAACATCTGACACATGGACACGTACCTGCACCCGACACCTGTACCCAACACCGGTACCCAAGTCCATGTAACATAGTTTAGGATGGGTGTTATGTTACTCAGAAAAGCATATTGAGAGATTGAGACATAAAAAGAATGGGAATGGTCTTTCCAGGATTATGAGGTGCAAGTTTATTCATTCAGGACCTGTGTTACTCCATATTCAAGTATTACAAAAAAATTGGTTTCCAGTAATCTGTTGGAAATCGCTCTTTGCGAGAACTTTTATAGACATGTTCAAGCTCATTACTTGCTTCCAGTCTGATTTTTAACTTCTAAGTAGGGGATGGAGGAATGGGGTGGTTTGCCTCATTATTTATCCCTACGAGAAACTAGAATATGTGGGCATGAATCTCCTTTCCTTCCACCAGTGGTGCATGAAGGGTTTGGCAGTTGCTTTATCACTGGAGACATGAGTTCCATAGATGCTAAGTTTTCTCGAGTCAACAGTTTATATAGGTCAATGAATTATAATGAAACCGCCCTTAGCTGAAGTAAAAAAGGCAAAGATGAAATGGCTTAGAGCAATTAATAAATGAACAGAAGCTGGTCTAAAAGTTTATATAATTCCTCTCCTTTTGAATTTCCTAAATCATGAACATAGTTTTATGCACTTGCACTTACTGTGACGGAACACAAAAAAGGGGAGAGGAAGAAGGAACGATTGGTTATGTACACCATGAAGTAGTATCACTGAGTAAATCTTTGTTTGAGCTCAAGAATCTTGGCCCTGTGCAAGGTGCAAGTTGAGTGCTGGAGCCCAACAATGTTTGAAGCCGTCATGCCCAACCATTGTAACAAATTGATGCAGAATCTTTTAAGTTTCAGCTTCATGACTTTGACAATTTAGTAGGTATTGTACTTTATTTCAGGGGTTGTAAGGCTTTTGGGAATTGCTACTTTAGTTGGTTAAGTGTTACACTTGAATACAGAAAATTTGTTTTGAAACATCAAGTAATTGGAGGATTTTGGATAACAGCTAGGTTGCTGAATTTGTGCAGAATAGGAATTGCAGCTGTAGAATTAATGTAGGAAATTAGATGCAAATAGCAAGATCTGTTAAGCTTTACAGCTAAGAGAGTGAGTTCATTTGCTGTTCCATACAGCTTATACACAAATCTTATACAACCAATATTCTTGGAGAGCTAGGCTACTTCATTTCTGACTAGATTTTGGCATAAGAGGGAGGAAGAATATTTGGAGACCAAGATTTGACAGCACATAGCTCTCATTATTGCGCATGTACATCTCAGCCTATGATGGAATCGGGCCGCAAAACAGATTAATTCTAGCAGCCTACCAGGAAGCTATATGCCAAATTACTCTAATAGTCTTAGCATATTTTAAACTGCAAACATAGTCAAAATTTATTGTCGCATTCCAAATTGCAACTTACCAAATTGAAGTTTCTTCTCTTGTATGTCTTTTCCAATTTTCTTGGATCATTAGTTAGTAATAGTCTGTAAAGAGGACTTTCCCGATTTGCTGGGTAAATCCACTTATGATGTTAAAAAAAGTAGACAATTCAATGAAGTTGATAATTTCATAGACTGCTTATGTCCAACTCATTGACTTGATTACAATGTACCTGTACTGTTCTCTTATAACAAGTTTAGCTACTCTTGGAGATGAGTCAAATATCAAATGATGTGTGATTTTTCTTGGTGCTAGGACTGTCAGGAGGTGCATAGGTAATTTAACGTTGTTCTCTCTCTACCAAGCATGTTGCTATTTTCTTCATTTCTCTCTCTTCTACGATCAATAATGTCACTTCTTGCTTTTGTGCAAATCCATTGCTGCAACTTTTCCTTGTAAGGTAATTCATATTATTTAAATCTAAATAGTTGGCCGCTTTGCAAGGTCACTGCTGTCAAGGCCTACTTTGCTACCATTTTAGATAAACTAAACCTAATCAATCAGCTAGGCCTCCAAATAGCTTTAGAAGGAAATTATGATGCTTTTTTATTCATTCAATTGATTGTTTTCACTAATAATGTGGTGGCCTTGTTGGCTAATGCTCATGCTTTAAAGATCTCCCTTGTCAAATCTGAACCTGCCTGCTGGTAGTAGTTTAACTGGATGCCATTGAATGGAGTGCCCAAGTTCAGTTGCACTTTGTTGGGCCTGTTGTGTAAGGTTTACCATTCTTTGGTGAAGCAGAGCTATGGCATAAATTCTACAGTGGGTGGAAACCCTAATCATAGTGCCAACAGGGGTTAGCTATGCTGGTAGCCCCTTTCAGCCCAAAATAATAAAAATAGTAAAAGGAAAGTTGCTTGTTCAAGCATTATATGATAGTTTTTAGCTTAGTTGTTTTCACGGGATGCAGACAGCTTCATAAGCACTTTGAAATAAATCTAGCTGCAGGTTGCTGCGAAGCTTTTAATATAACCCTTTCAAGGTGAGAAGATGCTTCCTTTGAATGTCGGTTCCACTACAGGCATATCTCCTGTTTGTTATTTAGTTTGACATGTCACAATATTTTCACTAGAATATCCCCTCCTGACTGAGTATCTTGTCTTCTTATTGAAGATAGCTGTTGTAAGGTCTTAGACTCTTCTTGTTGCCTTCTTGTTATTGCCTTATTCAAACTTACAATCAAGGTCTTTTCTCATATTTGTATCCTTTCTGAATTTTCAAAATTTTGGAGCTTAGTTATAATTTTGCTTTAAGCGCATGATGATGTTATGGTGGACCCTATATTATTGTATCCAATAGGGATGGAGATGATGGGAAAGAGTATCTTGTGAAGTGGAAAGAGCTTCCTTATGATGAGTGCTATTGGGAGTCAGAGTCGGATATTGCTTCATTTCAGCAAGAAATTGAAAGATTTAATAAAATCAAATCTAGACGCAAAGGATCTTTAGCTAAACAAAAGAGCAGTTCCCATGATGTTACAGATGCAAAAAAGAAACAGAAAGAATTTCAACAGTATGAAAGCAGTCCGGTATTTCTTTCTGGAGGTATTTAATTCTATAATGTTTTTATTGATGCTTTGTGCACCTCGTTTTCATTTTAGCTACTTGTTTACTGGTTTCAATGTTGTTAATTTGGTTGAATGAAGGTTCTTTGCATCCATATCAACTAGAAGGATTGAACTTCCTGCGGTTTGCTTGGTCAAAACAAACACATGTGATCCTTGCAGATGAGATGGGCCTTGGTAGGCTTAAATGCTTGCTTTCAACTTTCCCCTTCTGGCCCTTCCTAAAGAAGATGTTTCCTGATGAACATTGTGCCTTTCTTGTGTGTGGCATTTGTTTATGCAGGAAAAACAATACAAAGTATTGCTTTCTTAGCTTCTTTATTTGAGGAGAGTGTCTTTCCTCACCTTGTTGTAGCTCCACTTTCAACATTGAGGAACTGGGAACGCGAATTTGCCACTTGGGCACCTCAAATGAATGTTGTAAGTATATTGGATTTTCCAGTTCCCTAATTATCTTATACTTGTATGCATGTCTAATTATTGAACTGCTACAGGTGATGTATGTTGGTTCATCCCAAGCTCGTGCTGTCATCAGAGAATATGAATTTTACTTTCCCAAAAATCTTAAGAAGAACAAGAAGAAGAAATCTGCTCAAACTGTCAATGAAAGCAAGCAAGATAGGATAAAATTTGATGTCCTTCTGACATCGTATGAAATGATTAACATGGATACAATAACGCTGAAACCAATTAAGTGGGAGTGTATGGTAAATATCTTACTTGTCTTGAATAATCATGCTTCAGTTTATGATAATATTGATCTTCAAAGCTGAGTTACGTCTCAATCTAGATTGTTGATGAAGGTCATCGTCTGAAGAACAAGGATTCAAAGTTGTTTTCTTCATTGAAGCAGTTCTCTACCAGACATCGTGTTCTTTTGACTGGAACTCCTCTTCAGGTTTATAATCCTATTTCTTCAGCTTCTCACGGATATAAGTTTGTCTTAATTACGGGTAATTTCTGGAGGCATATTGCTTTGTAGTGGATATGACTAACCAAAAAGAAATTTTAGTTTTTTTATTTTTTGGTTGTATCAAAGGCAGTTTTGACACTAGAAAATCACTGTGGGGGGTAAAAGGTAATTGCCAATTTTCTTTTGACCTTGAGATGCTTGAGTGCATGAGGGACTTTGCACTGCAATTTATGTTCAAGCTGATAATGCTTTTGAAATATTTGTCTGCAAGCAGTATCTAGGTGGCATTTCCCAGGTTCAGATTGATTTTGGTAAATTGTTGTCCTCGTACAATTTCTTTGATGCAAAAGTTTTTTTGAGATGAATCCATGTGTTGAACCTTGCTGGTTATAGTTTTGATTCTAACAAATTCGATGAGATTTTCTTAAGGCCAATAAAGGCTTGATATGAATTAGAGTTAGGAACAAAATGTTTCTATTTCTAATTTGTTAGTGTTACTGATGAGCTAATTTTTCAAGACAAAGAAAGAAACTACTCTAGATTTTATTCAAATTTTCAACTGTGTAACACCCTGATGGTTGACTCCATGCTGCTTTAGTTCACCAACGAAGAAAATAATATTGCTTGCAATGGCTTAACTATTTCAAGTAGTTAAGACTTAAAATCTTATTGAATTTCAAGGGTGTGGATTCCAGGTTAGCATCTTTGCATTTATGCAATATAGTTTGCTTAATCCATCTTGTGATCAGATAATGATCGGTTCTTTTCACTAAAAACTTCCTCTCTGCATCCATCTTTCAGTGAGTTCATGACAGTATCTTTTTGTTTTTTATTAATTCTCCTGAAAGGAGGTGGTGGTTTTTTGGTCTAACATGTATAGTCTGGTAACAAGATGTTGGTTTTCATTTGGTATCATTGAGTTGATTGAACTTTGTTTTGGTAGTTTTTTTTGTCTTCATGGCTTCTTTCCTTTTTCTAATAGGCTTTGCAGTTCTTCCCCATCCTTTTTGTTCTTTACCTGTTGACTTCCCTTTTCTTGCATTGCAGAACAATCTGGATGAACTTTTTATGCTTATGCACTTTCTTGATGCCGGAAAGGTCAGTACCACTGTACCAAGAGGTTACTATAAATGAATTAGAAGAGTTGATTATTAGATGGATGAATAATGGTATTGGAATATAACTATTCTGTGTATTTTCTTAGTTTGGTAGTTTAGAGGAGTTTCAGGAAGAATTCAAGGATATTAGTCAGGAGGAACAGATATCAAGGCTCCATAAGATGCTGGCGCCCCACCTGCTTAGAAGTAAGATCTGCATTGTGGCTTTTGCTTCCTTATTATGGTTCAATTTACTCTGGAGTTTGATTGGCATATGCTTCATAAGCTTAAGATGAGTTGTGGTTTGAGAGTGCATATTTTTGCTTTCTGTTGCTTCTTAGGAAAGATCTTTAGATTTATTTTTGGACATGTTTACCTTGTTCTTACAAAATTACACCTTAAAGGGATATTGTATGTGTTTTCCTAAGCTTTATTTTGGATTGTTGAAATGGATTCAAATGAATCTGGAAAACTAAATCTCAAATCCTCAATGAGTTACTTTGTTTGAGAATATCTCAATTTGTTGAATAGTTCCGTTATCTATTTAAAGTACATGAATCCTCCACTAAGCATATATAGATATATATATATATATATATATATGTATATAACATGTGACTGAATTTCGAAAAGGAAGACTTCCATCGTGCAGCTAAAGTTTCAAAATAGTTTTCATTGTTTCTGCTGAATTTCAGGAGTAAAGAAGGATGTAATGAAGGAGTTACCACCAAAAAAGGAGCTCATTCTACGCGTTGAACTGAGTAGCATGCAGAAAGAATATTACAAAGCAATTCTGACTCGTAACTATCAGATATTAACTCGGAAGGGTGGTGCCCAAGTGAGTTCATGTGTCCTCAAATGACATGTCCATGTTGATTATGTCATTAATTCCTGACATTGGAATGTATTCCTGATATCAGATATCCCTTATTAATGTGGTCATGGAACTGCGCAAGCTCTGTTGTCACCCATTCATGTTAGAAGGCGTTGAACCAGAGGATACTAATGAGTTTAACAAGTAAAAGAGTGGACTTCTATTTTTACTCATACATGTTCTTTATGGAATAATCTGAATTCCCACCGTGTTACACAGATTTACTTTTGCAACTTTTTTAGTCTATGTACTTAATCTGCGGGTCTTGTTTCATTTAAGATGCTTGATGTATTGGGCAGGTTGACAATATTGAATGAGGCTCATTCTGACTTTCTTGATAATTGAATTTTTTTTAATTTTTTTTCTTAAAGCTTTTGTTAATGGGTCACTCTTATTTTCATATGACAGACAACTGTTAGAATCTTCTGGGAAAATGCAGCTTCTGGACAAGATGATGGTTAAGCTTAAAAAGCAGGGCCACAGAGTTTTAATATATTCACAGTTTCAGCATATGCTAGACTTGTTAGAAGATTACTGTAACTATAGGGTAAGGATGCTAAACAATTTGTATTTAGATACTGGGGGTGGGGGGAAATCTCAAGTTGATGCTGCCATTGTTTTTAACTTTTGTGTGTTTGCCTTTGGTTTTGGGGGTTCAGAAATGGCAATATGAAAGAATCGATGGAAAAGTTGGTGGAGCAGAAAGGCAAGTTCGAATCGACAGGTTCAACTTAAAGAACTCTTCCAGGTTTTGTTTTCTACTGTCTACAAGGGCTGGAGGTTTGGGAATAAACCTTGCAACAGCAGATACGGTTATCATATATGACAGGTGATATTTATGATTCAGGAGTCCATCAATTGTGTTACCTTTAAGTATTATTTGCAAAAATGGTTGTGCTAGTGGTTCTTGGTTCTAATTTTGAGTATTATTCCACACATGAATGTATTATATGCAATGATTTTGAGATATCTACCCTCATATATCATTGAGTTTCTGGATCCACTTTTTTATTTAGTGGGTGGTTGTTATGTTTCTTGCATGTTATTTTAAGGAAAATTTTAGCAGCCAGATGATATTATCAGACTTAACAGATAGAATGGTTCATTGAGAAATAGTGTTCTAGTCATTCTATATTTCTATGGATTTTAAAAGTGATTAACCTATCGGCATTGGACCCTGTGCTTTGTCCACTATCAAATTTACTAGATTGTATCTTAGGCATCATATTTAGAAGCAAACTTAAGAACACTGGTCTAGCATTTTTATTTGGCTGCAGCTGTTGTCATCCGAAACTTTGTTGAAGAAGCTCCAGATAAGAAAATATTGGGATTTGAAAAACATCCCACAGTAACCTAAATTAGTTTAGATGGTGTAAGGAAAAGACTAGAGCTGTTAGCACGTGCATCATTGGTCCTCTGAAACTTCTTTTGCTCTGAAGTTGTAATAACCAAATTTGAGCAATTTCAGTTCTTAAAGCTATGTTAACTACCTATTTACTGCTGATGACTAATGGTCACAGATAAGATTTGAGGTCCTCATGCTCATTGATTTGTTTATTCTGTAATGTGCCTGGAATTTGTATGATGTTCCCAATGACTATCATGCTAGGAAACACGTAATGATGATTCGCCTTCATGTCAAAATTGGAAAAGGAGAAACCTTTCGGTTCCTTTTATCATTGAGTAATGTGTGAAATAAATCTGTAGTATACATAATGGCAGAGCATCTTTTGCGCTGTGATGTCTCTTCCTTTTCCAAATTTTTTCTGAATGAAGTAACTTTTATATATTAACTGAACAAAGACATTATCACAAAACTAGCCATAGAAAATTATTAAAAACAATATAATCTACTGTTTTGTTAAAAAATACCCAAATAACAACTCAAAATCTTACTGTGACAATGGAAAATTTAATTGATGGACTAGTTTGTAAAGATTAATACTCTACACAGACATCCACTGTGCCATCATTGCTAGTTTCTGCAGTCCACCAGCAATCATTTGGAGGCACTGGGGCTGGTGGTGGCTAATCCCTTGAATCTTTTGATGACACTTTTATGGTGTTTAAAAAATGATTTTAATATAGACTTACATGCTGATGCAGGATATTAACTTGTATCTCCCAATGTATGTGCTCTGCACAGCAGTCATGTAATTTTTTGAAAATTTTGAGGATGGATGGGTTGGCAAGTAATGTGGCTAGAGTTGAAAGGATTGATTTGTCATGACACGAGTGTGATTTTCAGGTTTCCAGATGGCTGATCTTTTGCAGATATTATACTGTAGTACAGAGTGCTTGAAATGTAGAAATGGAGTAGGAAAGTGGAAGGACAAGGGGGATCTAGGTGTAAGAACCTAACATTAGATATATTTGATGGCATGCTTCTGTATGTAGAGCTATTACATGATATTTCAGGAAAGGAAATGGGAAAAAAGAAGTGAAACTTAAGAGTGACCACTATTTTTTGAAGGTTTTGTTCTCCCTTTAGCTGTACTATGTTCTGAATCTTCCTACGTTGTGTGTATGAGATATGCTATCGTGAATTCATAGATTTGGTGTTTTAGTGCATGAAGATGATGAAGATCATTTGTAAAAATAGTTCTCTATCTTACCTAGCGGATTTACAGAATTGAACTTGTAAGATTCAGATTTTAGTTGTTGGATCATGGACTATATTTAGATTTACATTAATCATGATTTTGTTGAGTGAAGTTTAGCTAGTTTGCTTTGCTGGTAGGTTGAATTCTATCATCTTGTTAGGCTGCTTAGTGGACCTAGCTTTGCACAGGAATTAGGATTGACATCATGTTTTTTCATTAGGGTTGTTGACTCGATGCCTTAGAGCTTATTGCTGGAAATGAAGAAAAAACTCGTACTACTGATCTTTTATCAGAGGGTAGTTATAGTTCCTCTGTATGGCCAGTGTTTTGGCAAGGGCATAAGACATGTCGTTCCAGTAGCACCACATTTTAACATGTCACCACCCATCATCTCAGAGTATCATTACACCTGCAAATGCATTTGACATACTCCATTTCGGAAATTCCAGTGCACGTGTTAGCCAAAAAATGTCAAAGCTCCTGCACTTGGCGGCATTTTGGCACTGCCCTAAGTTTCTGGAGACTGATAGTTGCTCTCTCTTCCTTTAATGAAGCTTGATTTACCCTTCCCTTTGTTGTTTCTTCCAGAACAAATTTTTAAATGATTTCAGCTTCCATTTCTAACTCAACCTAGATACCTACTTTTAATTCTACATTGCTTATCACTTGCCTCTTCCAATTCTTATAAGTCAAGTTAGCATGTATTAGTTTCATATCCATTTTCTAAAGAGAGAATTTTCATGTGCACCCAACCACTTTTTGGCGCCCATTGAACTTTATCTAGATCACCCAAATTCCATCTTTTCTGCCAGTGATGCATATACCACTAGCCTTTCCCAAACTGGTGCATTTCCTGTTTTTATCTTCAGAGTTAGTGAAATGAGGTTAAGAACATTTAATACAGTGACACTAGACTCTACTGAGTTGCTGACATTGACAAGAATTAGACAGAAAGTTGCGCGTAAGCATGATGAATTTGATGGATGGATTCTTGTAGTTTGAGTACCACAAATTCTAGATGTTGTAGTTCTTGGTAAGAAAGCTTTATCAGAGTCTCTTATCATTTCCAGTAAAGGTTAACATGTTGATTTAGGTTGCCATAGTGTTTTTCCTTTTGGGATGTCTATATCTCCTTTCCTTGCACCCTGATATTTTCTGTTATTCTGCCTCTTACTGTTATGCTTTTGTTGTTGTTGTTCCTCAATTTTTGTTCCCTGATTTATGATATTAACTGACTGAATATCTTCTGCAGTGATTGGAATCCCCATGCTGACTTGCAAGCAATGGCTAGAGCTCATCGGCTTGGGCAGACAAACAAGGTCAGACATTGTTTTTGAATAGCTGTTGAGCAATCTTTTTACTTCTGGCATACTTGGATGTGTTTAGTAATTTCCTTGTGCTGCAGGTAATGATTTTCAGACTCATAGCAAGAGGAACTATTGAAGAAAGGATGATGCAAATGACTAAGAAGAAAATGGTGCTAGAGCATCTTGTTGTTGGGAGGCTCAAGGCACAAAACATTAATCAGGTTAATTTCCTTTCCTTGCTCGACCAAAATGCTAAGATAATTTATGTTGCCTAACCAGCTAGTCTGCTAATCCTGACCATTTGAGGAATTTTTGCATTGCCCTTGTTGTTTGTTTCTTTTCCACTCCTGAGGAAATGATCTGACTCTGGTTGAGAGAAAATGTTTACGTGCTGTTCTTTTTATGTTCTTGAGGGTTCTGCTGAGGGCTTAGGGAGTGAGAGGAAATTTTGATGGGCTGGGTCATGGTAGGCTGTATTTGATATATTAACTTCCTCTTGGAATAACAACTTCCATTGAGTGACATTTGTCTAAAGTTTTCATAGTTGTAAGAAAGAGAAACTTTGAAAAGAAGATGCCTGATTTCTTTGACCTATCCTTTTGTTTGACCTCCACCGAATTTTGTTTGGGATGCACTGTGGTTATATGCCTGACTTCTTTGATCGCTATCCTTTTAACTACCTGGATAATGAATGACACAACACCCCTCTCCCTGCTACAACCAAAAAGGAAATGAAAGAAAAGAAAACCTCATTTATTTCTTGTAGATTTCCATTGTGCTCCCTCGAGAATATCCAGTGGTTCATACTCAATCACTAGAATTTTAATTCCTTTTATATGCTGATCTCATTTGTCCAAGGCTAGAAACTTGAAATGCAATTGGCTGGATGTTGTATGTTGGCAAGGAAATATAGCATAAGCTTCACTGACCCAAAAGAAATGCTTAAAAAAGAAAAATGATATCAGATGGTAAGCCAAAATGATCTATGCGTAAAGGAGAATTTCTTGCATCTCTAAGGTTGGTATTTTTACTTTACTGGAAAATGCGTAGGATATGATATATCTGTGATGTGACGTCTCTCAAAACAGTCCAAAATAATTAGTGGAAAAAATTGGAATTAGAAATAAGGTGGATGTCATTCACAGAAAATTTCTCTTGATAATGATTTCTTAAAAGTGCATTTTGTCTGTCTGTTATTCTGGAAGGTGTTGTAAGTTTCCTACGAAAGTATAATTCTCTAGAAGATGAATTTTGCTGGTTACTGTCTTAATTCCTCTTGCAAGAAGATAAAGACACATTTTTCTCTTTTTGATGTATCCAGCACTGCCCCTTTTGACTTTTGTCATAGACTTTAATGGTTTTCCTTTTGTTGTATCTGGGCACCGTATCAGTTCCTCTATACAGTGGTGATTGGTAGGCATTAAGAATTAAAGAAAACATATTGGTAGAATAATGTCCTATACAAAGTAATGTTTCTTAAAATGGTCCCAAAAAGTTTGTTAGAGGAATGGCATAATATTCCTTTTGTTTTGTGTCTGAATGGGCCCTTTTAGAGATGATGCTAAAGTGCGTTAGGTAGGTCTTTTTATCGGATAACTACGCCCCCGAGCCCGGGGTTTCAATTTCTTTATGTGCTATTCCTGAAGTTGCTCTCAATACTGTCCTGGCCTTTGTTTGTGCTGTGGATACTTGTGTTTATGCATTATTCTGTTGTACTTCATTCAGATTTGTGGCATATACTGGCCATATCCTAGAGACCCTAGATTGTTAAGGTCCTAGAAAGATAACCCTCTTTTTTTTAAACTGCTGATATAACAGCCTGACAAGATTTTTGATCTAATGCAGGAGGAATTAGATGACATCATAAGGTATGGTTCAAAGGAGCTATTTGCTGATGACAATGATGAAACTGGGAAATCTCGACAGATTCATTATGATGAGTCTGCGATAGATAGGTTTGTCTTTTGTTAAATTATCTTATTTTACGCATAAAATTACTTGTTTTGAGGTCTAATGATTTTATTTATATATAGGTTACTCGACCGTGAACAAGTTGGTAATGAAGAGACTACAATGGATGATGAGGAAGAGGATGGGTTATTGAAAGCTTTTAAGGTCTGATATACTCTTTTCTTTGTTATGGTTGTGCTAGCAAATTGCTGTTCTTATACGTCATTATGGTCTCTGCTTCCCCCTGCTGTACTTGGAAGCACCATGATTGTGAACTGAAATTAAGAGTTGTACTTATTCATTTTTTCTTAGCATTTTGTTGGACCATCTTGACTTATTCGTTTCTGTACAGTTTATATTTGGGTTCATTTCTTCCTTTATGTTCTCTGCCCCTCTCTCTCTTTTTTTTTTTGGGAGGGGGGGGTGTGTTTCTGTACTTTTCGTGCAGTTCCAATTCAATTTTGTATACAATTCTCGATGAGGTCAATTGACTGTTAGAAAGCAAATTGAAAGATTACTTTGTTGGCTTGCAAGGATAGTCTAGGTCACTTTTCCCTTACTGGATAGCCTACTGCTGTTGGGTTTGATTAAATTCTTTGACTTTTTCTCCTGGGTTCAAACCCACCCACAGGCCCCCCTTCCTTCCCCCCCCTCCACCACAAAACCACCCAAAAAAAAAATGCTGCTATTGAGGCTGAAGAAGCTGAAAGTTTGACTATGTAGGTGGCAAATTTTGAGTACATTGATGAAGCAGAAGCTGGGGTAGAAGAGGAAGCACCAGGGCCTTCTACTGAGAACAAAGCCACGGTGAACAATTCTGAAAGAGCTAGTTACTGGGAGGACTTGCTAAAAGACAGATATGAAGTTCATAAAGTAGAAGAATTCAATTCTATGGGTAAAGGCAAGAGAAGCAGAAAACAGGTACTTCATGACATGACAGTCTTGAAATTGTCTGTGTGTCTTGTTGCTAACTGATTTCCTGAATTATTTCAGCTTTTTTGATCTGATGGAAGAAATTGACTTATATTCTGGCTGAAGCTTACTACATAAATGGTTTTCTAATCTTGTCTGTCAGTGCCTGTATTAAGGAAAACATATCACTGGAGTTAAACAGTTTGCAGGTGGCTACTTAGACATAATATATTGTCTTCTTTTGACAACACAATCAATCAACTGCAAAACATTGTAAAGGGCACAGTGGACTTGAATTGGTCTAGGCTTTTGGATTGTGCAATACAAAGCATCTATAAAGTATCTAGAAATGCTGTCAGTTTACTCATTGTTTCTGGTCATCTTTTAAATATCTTGGAACTGTGGGAATTTGGGTGGCATGTATTTTTAATATTACGGGTTGTCTTGGGAATGTGACTCCAATGGTATGAATTGACACTGAGAAGTTTGATGTACTATACGATGAGAGAAACAAGTTGGGGTTATAGAAAGTAATTGAAACCACATCTTTTGTGGCTTGGAATGAGGTGTTACAGATCTGGATCTTAATGGTTAATTAGTTGTGAAGGAGTAGAGGTAACTCTTTGTTCTTCTTTTCCGGGAAAAAAGGGATGTGGGAATGGACCTTGGAAAGCAATGGCTAATTAGCAGTCAAAGAGTAGAGAGAAATATAAAGGGGTGTGTCTGGTCTATTTCTGCTTCACCTTTGACTGGCATCAAGATTTAAGCTTCTGTGTGTTCAAGCTGGGAGGATGAATAAAATCTGTATAGTCTACACTTTCATTTTTTGTCCAGTGAAAACATCATAAGTTATGGCTTGACCTAAGATATAATTACTTGAGCACCGTTTCTATGTGCAGAAATTGCAATGAAAACTTTTGTTTTGGAATGTTTGTCCAAAAAATTTAAAGAAGCCTGAAACCTATTAGTAACAGTAACAGTCTTGAGCACCATTTCTATTATCTAAATGGCATCCCATTACTCTTGGCCCAGCAAGTGATGATCTGATGCACTGATATTAATAAAAACAAAACAAAAGAAGACAGGCTTTCACGTTAATCAGTCTGAAACGTCCATTCGAGTAGCATGGGCTGGCAATGGAGTGCAGGGTAAAACTAGTCCTTCTTTAGCCTCCTTTTGGTGAAGCTTGTGAGAGGCTGGCACTTTGTGTCACTCTAGTTGATTTAAGTCGTGGAAGACTGTTATTGATTGTTTGGTTGCTGTGAATGTCAAGAGAAATGAAGCACTGAAATGGGTTAATTCAAAATTGATGGGCCAACTATAACTGCTTGTGAATTCTATTTCGCAATTATGTAGTAATTCGTATTTGCTGTACTTACCCGTCTTATTATTATGTTGGTGGTGGTCAACCATGTGGTTGGATCCGTGCTAGTTTGCACCATCCTGTTTCAATCTGTTTTGAAATACTGCTGAGAGATCAAGCTTATTTTTGAGTTGCTTAAAAAGTGTACTTGATTATACTAGATCAATTACAGGTATAAATTCGATGAACGGCATGGTACACCATGAAAAGTTTAGGATAAAATGAGATTCTTTGCATACACAATATGGACTGTTTTGCAATTGTTGACCATGATATCCTTTACTTCTTTGCATTTCCATCCTTGATAGGGTAACACTGAGAATTTCCCTGGTTTTTTTGTGGCTGATGCTTCAACTTGCAATTTCTAAATTCTCTATCCAGATGGTGTCTGTTGAGGAAGATGATCTTGCTGGTTTGGAAGATGTAAGTTCTGATGGTGAAGATGATAACTATGAAGCTGAGTTGACTGATGGGGAGACAGCTCCAGCTGGAGCTCCAACTGTGAGAAGGCCTTACAGGAAGAAGACCCGTGGTATAGTGTGCATCGTTGGTTTCAGTTTCTAGATACTTATGAAAGTAATAACGTGACAACTAATTGTGTCCTATTTTCCATTCAGTGGACCCATCAGAACCACTACCTCTAATGGAAGGTGAAGGGAGATCCTTTAGAGTGTTGGGATTTAATCAAAACCAAAGAGCTGCATTTGTGCAGATTTTGATGAGGTCTGTTTTAGAATTTATTAACTGCTTTCTGTTTTTCCATCTTTCTCACCATCGTCATCTCCCCTTGTCCTCCCTCAGGGCTTGTCCTTTTTTTAGTATTATAGATTTCTTTACACTTGGATAACATGAAAAGTGGTGCTAAAGGTCAAACATAAAGTTCATCTTCTCGCCGTACCTCCCTGTTTCTCTCTCCTTGTCTGTCTGTTGGTCCCCATGTGTGTGTTTGTACATGTTAATCTTTGTGCCTTGTTTTGTAGGTTTGGTGTCGGCGACTTTGATTGGGCAGAGTTTACAACACGTCTAAAACAGAAGAGTTATGAAGAAATTAAAGAGTATGTGATTTCAGTTCCTTTAAATGCATGCATTTTCTGGATCAGACTACTTTTTGCTTAGACTGCCAAAATTGTAGCAGTAGCAACATTAGTTTTCAGAAGTTCTATGCCAGGCAAAAATTTTCTTTTACCTTGGGAGATTTTCGGACGAAGGAGGCCATCAAGTTTAACAAGTAACTAATTTCACAAGGGGAGCACAAGCCTAAATGATAGCTTTTATAATGCTTCTGTTGCACTTTAGTATGAATTTCATGTTTAGATATTTGAAGAAAATTGTTTGGTAATTTGTAGATAGGTTTTGGAAAACTCAAAATTGAAGTGTAATCGTTATGATACTGTAGACTAGCATAAGAACATTAAGTCTCATAATAGGGTATCGGGTGAAAAATTTTACTGATTCAAATTTTGGAAGTAAAGGAAGCATTGACTTACCTTTACACAAAAAACTCTCTAGGTAAGGAAGGGAAAGAGGACGGAAGATGGTCAGTGTTTACAGGAGAAGATGAAAGCATGCCCTTTAGTTTTGTTTAAACCACTTTGAGTGATTTGGCAAGATAGAGATGATGGTTTTTGAATCAGTCCAAAAAAAAAAAAAGCTTCTTAAAACGTGATTGTGTTCATCTGCACTTATCTTTTCTAATATATGACCCTTCCTTTAAGATATTGTGGCAGCATTTGACCATTCCTGGCATTTTATGGTTGAGTCAGAAATGTATTATAGATAAATAAAACGTACTGGGAGCTATTTTATGCTGAAAGATGCAAAAGGGATTGGATAGAGTATTCTTTTAAATGAAGTTTCAAATACTTCTATACATCCAAAAAGCAAGTATGCCCCATAAAATGGTATGGCTGGAATATTAGAGCAAGATCTATTATATTCTACTTGGAGTTATTGCTAGTTCGATAGTTGATAGCTATAAAACTATTGAGCATATAATCTTTTATGCTAGTAGTACATTCTGTACTTATTGCTGTATTTATAATTGACTGTCTTCTTTTGCTTTCTTTTTCTTGTGTAATAACAATGTCCATTGTTTCTGAAATCAGATAATTTGCTGTTAAGAAGACAGGGTTAATAATTGATCGGGTCCTGTTCCTATACCTTTTGGTGTTTAGTAATCGAATAATAACTTTTCAACCATTCTATCATTGACTTGTTCTCTTTTTACTTGAAAATGGTGCTGATGTGGTAATCACTAGAGCTTATACTACACATCTATGTGAGTTAATTATTTTGATATTTGTAGGTTATAATTTAATTCTAGCATTGAAGAGGATTTTCTTTTAATTTGATGTAACTGGATACACATTTTCAGTGTATGGAAAGTAGTTCCTATGTGTAATGCCTTTGAATCCCCTTGATACTACATGGGAATGTACTTCAGTTTTATGAGCTTCTCTACTTTTTTTGAGGCATCAAAAGAGCAACCCATTGACAATAAGTTAAGATCAATTTTTTCATGCAGAAAGTTGTAATCTTCACTTTATGTACATAAAAATTAGAATGTCCATGTGGCTTAAGAGAGGATTTTAATTTTCCTTTCAACAGCTGCATTATCCTTTCTTTTTCTCTGAATGGTCTTGTATGCTTTCTTTGCAAACAGTTAAACACTGGTAAGGATTCTTAATTTACTCCACCCACAGTGTCAGGGAAGCGACTCACTCATGTCCTGCCACTCCATTGCTCCATAAGACATGTCGCCGCCTTCATCTACCTCTTGCAAAAGTTTTTTTGTCCTTCATTATATTTTCTCAGGGAAATGTTGGTACTTCCACGACAAAATTTGAAACTTAATGTTATAATACGAGAAAAAAAAATGCAAATTTGTTGGAGCAAAGTTGTAAAAATATGTAACATTGCATTCTTTTATAGTTTTCTATATATTTAAACTTATGCACGGTGAATGTTTATTTCTATACGCCATTAGGATATGCTGGAGGAAGGTATTTTGCATCACCTGCCTCACATCAGATGTGAACTTCTCACCCCTATACCTTTTACGTGACCCCATATATTGTACCATTAATCGGGGAATGGACAAATACTCTGGCAATAACCCTATCACTGTCATCCCTGTCTTGTATTTTATTTTCACTAAATTTGTCGTGAAATTGCATCTAGTACTTCATCTGTCCTTTTCTTAATTGTTTTTTGGGGTCCAATTTTGGACTTCCAACTCTTAAATGAGGCACCAACTAGTGTAACAACAAATCAGCCTCTTTCTCATCTCCCACGGACAGTTGTGTTGGTTTTTATCCCTTCATCCAATTATTTGTAAACATGATGGATAATCTACTTAAGGTAGTTAGAGTGGACAGAATTTCTTATATGGATGGAGATGTTTCAAGCATTGTGGAATTAGAATTTTGATTTTGATATCTATACACTACTGGCCTTGGGAGAAGTACTATCTAAATCTCTTTAATGATAACATTGCACAACAGTTTGGATGGGCTACATAGTGTAATAACGCATATGCCTTTTGCCCAGTCCCTCTATAACAGTGTCAAGAAATTTTGAAAATAAAATTTCCCCTGTTATGACACTCCATCCTCCTCCCATTTGTATCAAATCCACTTCCGGCCAAATGCTCCTGGTTTCTAGTAAAAATAGTTCTCCCCAGGTAATACAGCTTACAATTAACTGTAACATGTATTAACAATTTTTTTTTGTTAATTTTTCTTGCAGTTATGGGACGCTTTTCTTGTCTCACATAGCTGAGGATATAACTGATTCACCAACCTTTTCTGGTGGTTTCTTATTCTCGCCTGATTGTCTGCTTTTTAACAAGTCTCTCACAGTTTTTCTGTGCAATTTCAAGTAATTTATTTTGAACACATTTTTACGTAATTATTGACTTTCTAATTCTCTTTGCTGTAGATGGTGTCCCCAAAGAAGGGCTTAGAATACAGGATGTACTTGTTAGAATTGCAGTTTTACTTCTAGTGCGAGACAAAGTAAGTTTTGCAGCCTCAAATAGGATCCTCTACATGATGTTAGTGTAAATCTGAATTGATGGACTATCAGTTTTGTAGATCTGAATTTCTTGAGGTTCTGAATTACCTCAGCAATCTATTAATTTATTAGGTTCTATGTACTTTCTCTCTCCCCATGGCATTTTGGGATGGGCAAACCTCGTATCTCTGGTTGCCTATGATGAGTGATTCGAATATTGGTCTGGGAATGGCTCCTATTGTGAAATAAATGTTTGAACTCCATATTTGGCAGGACATTTCAGGAAAGTCGTGCTTCCTTATTCTCTATCTGGAATGACTGCGCTATGTAAACTTTTGCCTATCTTCTTATTTTCTGAATTATCTATTTGATTATTTTCCAGTTTTTCATGTTACTGTTTATATGAAGAATATTCTTTTATGCACTTGTATGTTGGAAAAAATTAGTACGTGTTAGTTATTGTACTAAACAATTCTACTATACATAGTGATTTGACAGGTTATGTTTGACAGCTACGGATGCACAAATAGAACGAACAATTGTTTTGTTTTATACACAGACAGACAAACATACAACAAATCTTTGTTAGTGATGCGAGTTGTTCAGAATACCACCGTTCTTGTTGTCTCAGTGAAAGAGATATAGTCACTCTTTTTTTTTTGTGTCAATTGGCAATTGACATGCTCATAATTGGCAAAGAAAGCAAGCAGCAGACATATTATTTGACTTGGACTAGGCTAGAGTGTGCTTAGGTTGGCATGTCTGAATTGCATTCATGTGTCTGAGTTTTTTTTTTTTTTAAAAGTGTCCAAGTTTATATCAGCCTTGTACTATGTCTGAATGTGGACAAACATGTTACATGACGAGTTTTCGGTATGGCTGACGTGTGTTTGTTTGTCGTAATTGCCTTTTATTTTTTAGTGCCTGTGAAAATGGACTTGTCATTTTATAATGCCTCAGTTTTTGGATCAAAATTGTGTATGTTTTGATGTCAATCAGGCATTGTTCATATTTTTCTAGCTCTAAAATTGTATTATGGTGCCTTGTATTCTTTTAGACTGCAGTTCATTTCAGATGATTCTGACAGACCATTCCTGGAGTGACAGGTGAAGGCTTCACGCAGAGAAGCATCGGTTGCCCTTTTTGCTGATGACATCATATCTCGCTTTCCCGGACTGAAGGGTGGAAGACTCTGGAAGGAAGAGCATGATCTGCTTCTGTTGCGAGCAGTGTTAAAGTATGCTTCCTTTCCTCCATCGTTTCCCTTCTTTTTTTGGAGGTGTTTTTTGGGGGGTGGGGGACTACTAAATGGGAAGGACACATGGGTACTCTTCAAAGAAAAAAAAAAGCATAAAAGAATATTGCCTAATTATTTTTTCATGAGAGTTCAATTCTGCCCATATTGTCCATGTGCTTGAGAGTGTGTGCACACATACAGGCAGGCAGACACTGGACGTCATCTTTTGTTTGATTTTCTAATTCTTTATGTTCTGATTGTATGCATATAGTCTTTTGATTTCCTTGTATTGGTTTGGATGTCTAGACACGGTTATGGTAGATGGCAAGCAATTGTTGATGACAAGGATCTAAAGATCCAAGAGGTCATCTGTAAAGAGCTGAACCTTCCCTTTATTAATATACCAGTCGCTGGAGCTCCACAATCTCAGCTTGCTGCTTCTAGTGCCCCCCAAACCCAATTCCCAGCTCCCGAGGTGTCTCAAGTTCCCGTTCAAGAGGCAGAAGTTCAAGCTCAAAATGGTGTGAATGCAACTAGTGCTGAAACACTTACAAACCAGGTGAAGGAAACTGGTACAGGAAATGATAATGGAGCTGGAGTTGCACATGGAATGTCTGATTCTGGAAGCCAGCCACAGTTTTACCAGGATTCTTCAATACTGTACCATTTTAGAGAAATGCAGAGAAGACAAGTTGAGTTTATCAAAAAGAGAGTCCTGCTTTTGGAGAAAGCACTTAATGCTGAGTATCAAAAGGAAATCTTTGTAAGTTCTCATTCTTATTATGGGTCTGTTAATAGCGTTTTGGTATTCCAAGTTTGCATACTTCATAGGAGAGTTAAATAAGTCCTCGAAACAGCAAAAAGATAATTATGTGTAGACACAGGAGCAAATTATTGGAAAACTGTATCAGATTTGAAGTGCTTTGTATTTGGCATTGGATGTTGTTTCAGCTGCATCAGATTTGAAGTGCTATAGAATTGTATTTGGCATTGGATGTATGTTTCTTTTAGCTAATTCTCAGGTCCTTTCCCACCAAGCTCTTGAAATATTCACTAAGAGTTCTGTCTGACAAAACGTCACTATGTTGTAGAAAGGAGTCATTGATAATCTCTGTGCTTAGTATTCTTATTGATCTCTAGTTCATTAGTGGTGATTAATTTTTCTTTTAGAACCCAAAAGAATAGGAAAAAAACCTAGTAGCAAACTAAATATTTTAATCACAATATCTTGGCCACTAGGTCTCAACCGACTTGCAAAACTCCAGAAGGTATAGTCTTTATCTATTAAGGGGAGAAAGCACAAGCATTTCTTTCAAAATATCCATTACTGTTTTCACCAGTTTTTCCCTCATCAATATCCACCTCATCTGCCAGCACAGAAAAATTTCCCTGTTCCCAGAGCTAACATTCGACAAAAGTCCAAGCAATAATCTCTTGTGGTTTAAACAATAATGAAGTCCTCCAAATTTAGAGCCTAATTCAGTGAATAAAAATGTCAAGTATATTTATTAGCATTGGTTAATTAGTTGGCGTCATTCTACATATGACTTTCTATCAGACTCTGTATAAGAAGTTGGATAGAAGCAATTTGTTTTCTGTTAAACCTGATTGTGTTTTTTACATTGTTTCACTGGCCATGCAGTTTAAATGGGAGATTAAATAGATATATGGGGCAGTGGTTAATAAAGGGCCACAGGAGAGCTGAGAACGGTTATGGAGCCAAGAGGAAGGGGTAGGAAAATGGGACCAAGTTAGTGTGGAGTAATGGAGGAGAATCGAGTTTTGTTTTCTTGCTTTTTGTTTTTTGACCTTTTTGTATGGTCATAATTGCACCAACAGAAACCTTTGAATTAGCATTAAATTTAAAGGGATGACTAAAAGTTGGATAATTTAGCAGTTAAGTTGGTTATTTTAGATTCATATGTACCTCTGTCATCTGTGTCTTGAATGATTTGCATATGATTATATCATTAAGTCATGTAATAACAAAAGTAGGTCTACGATACTTCTCCATGTTTTTTAGACTAAAATACTTAGAAAGGCTGTAGTTAGTGAGTTGCAAGGTATGAAACAAATACTACATCATTTTACACTTGCTTGGCTCCATATACTTTGTTTACAATTTTTGGCTCTTTCTTAATTACAGGGTGATGAAAAATCAAATGAGATGCATAACGATGTACTGGAGACTGAACCCAAGGTTAAAGATATACCAGCTTCAAAATTTGAGGAATCATATAACCAATTGGTTTATTACCTGCCTCAAATTGAAATCATTTGTAAGTATGACATCTTATTGCTTAAAGGTCAACTTGAAGATGCGTGTATTTTTTTGTTGTGGTAATGAGACTCAGATCTGGATACTAATTTATTTTCCTCTTTATGGGACTCTTCTTGGTTAAAACCAAAACCTTGAATGGGTAAAATGCAAGTGTCTTTATTTGATACTGTTATTAGTTTTGCCTAAACTTCTTTTGGAATTCTTTACTGCTGTATCTTTGAATTCTGATGCTTTAACATTGTTAGTAAAATATCCTTTTGTTCAAAACTCTGACTTTGCTAAGAATTGTTGAAGAGCAAGCTTTTTAGTTACAGCAATTATCTTCCCTCGAGAATGGTGAAGAAGAGACTCTTTTGGGCTTTACTTCACCAGTATTGCTAGAGTTAAGTACAATCTTCATCATTTTGAAGATTAATTCATATCATGGATAAAATCAATGATATCCCATGAAGTCTTGAAAAGTGGCATGTACTCCCATATCTGAGTTTTGAAAGTGTTACTATCCTAATTTAGAGAATGAATGTATTTGACACCTAGACAGTACCAATATCCGACACTTGTGCACAAGTCCAAGTAGCATAGGGCCTTGAAGTAGGATTACCGGAATCAAGTAAAATCCAACTTTATTTTTATTATAACTTTTTGAAGTTCCAAGTTTGAAGATATCTTCTGTCGGAGTCTTGGCTACAACTTACTCTGTTGGATGCAGTTATCAATCCACGAAGTTACTCCTTAGAACTGTTCTCTCAAGTGCTAGTGTGCTTTAGAGTAATTTACAAGGTTATTTCTATAATATGAAATCTGTCCAAATACTTCTTTCAAAAGCCCCAAGCATTGATTTTCTTTCAGAACGCTACTCTCTATTTAATTTGCAGAATAATGTGCCTTTCTAATTTCGGGCTTGTTAAAACTGAATGTCCTGGTACTCTAAGCCATCCATATATACTTGTTCACGACTATTTATCAGCTTCAGTGTGTCTAAACAGAACATATGGCAGCTAATTTGGCTGCTTCAGTCTAACGATATCCTGTCTCTGTTTTCCCTCTGCTTGCTCTTTGTGGATGTAGAAAGAAACCCATAGATTCTTGACAAAGAGCAACCTTTAATATGGTTTTACTGTAAGCGGATGCTGTATAGACCTTCTGCTGTGTAATGTTTAACCCTTTATCTTTTGTTGACCCTTTTCACTGCAGCTCCTGAAGGTATCTCTGCAGCAGCTCATGATGTCAAACCAAATCATTTGGATTTGGCTCGGCTGTACAATGAGGTAACCAAATGCATAGCATTACTGGAAGGGCTATTTGGTGGAAACAGTCTTAATACATTGCTCACGTTTCTCAACTTCTATCTGTAGATTTCAAATGTACTTTCCGAAAATGCACGAGATTCATTAGATGCATATTTATCCAACAAATCAGCAAGTGTCAAGCTGAGAGACAACCTCCTCATACTTGAAGCCTTTGCCCATGAGATAGATGAAATTCTCGGTTCAGTAAAGCACGATTCTCCTAGTATAGACAAACGAACAGTAAAAGAAGACCAACAGTCTGAAGATTTGCAACCCAACTCCTTGTCTGCACTTAGAGAAGATGACATTGCATGTGGTGCTGCGGTAGAAACTGAATTGAAGTTTTCAGCCATGGAGGTAGAGGATCAAGTAGAAGCTAACCTTGACAGAGAAAAGGTCAATTCACCTGGATATGCTGCTGCTGCAGGGTCGTTTTCAGCTCAGACCAAAGCTGAATGTTTATCGAATGGTTTTGCTGAATTAGAAATGGAGGAAAATCAGGATGACAGGGATCCTAGTAGTACGGCTGATACTGCTGATATAGAAATGAAGGATAAGCAGGAGGATGCGGATCTAAATGCCAACAGTCCAAATGGTATTTGCTGATATAATGAGGAAGGAAAAGCGGGATGATATTGACCCAATTACTAATACTCCAGCTCATGAAATAAATTGAGCGTTTGTAACTTATTGACAAAATCTTTTCATTTTCATCCTGAATTGGAGACTTGAGAGGGATGGCCCTTGTCTTCTTAACTCTTGTTAATGGATTGATAAAGAACATGGTATTGGAGGATATGAAACATCTTAGATTGATATCACTGGGGAGATCTCATGCTAGTATTACCGGATTCAACAAAATGTACAGCTGGTTTTTGTACGTGTACTGTTTGAAACAATCTACACGTGAAGATATGTTGCAGTCAATAGAACTTAATTGTATTCTCATTCCAAACCAAAGCTTAACCTGGGATTTTTGATGTTTGATATCTTGTTAATTATGTATTTAGTGGAATTTGGATGTTGATTTTGGGAAAATGATCTTGCAAGTGCCCTTGAACTGCAATTATTATGCTTATTGGAGGTCGAATCTTAGTGAAGCACGTCAACTGTGGGCAACAATTCAGTTTAATGCCCTATAAAAGTCGCGAGTTTGAAGTTTCAACTTCAAAAAAGATTCTAAAGGGTGAAATGCTTCTCAACTGGGGAATGGATCCTCAGAGGTTGAAGTGAACTTAAACTATTATTGTATCTCCTAGTTACGATCTACTCTGTGTGAGCCTCCCCATGCATCGCACTTTTGAAGCAAGCTGAGTTTGTTCTCATTATAGGACTCAAAAACAGTGCGTAAAGTATCTGGGTTTCTAGCATTTGGTACATGTAAGATCTCAATCTACAGTCTTCTATAGGACAAAAGCAATACCAAGCGGGAGAATAGCAAGAACTGAATTTTTTTTTCAAAAAAAAAAATTCAGGGGTAAGAAGAACAGCAAGAATTGATGGCAATACCATAGGCTAGAAATATATGGGTACCACTTGGTATAGTATAGGGTATTACTACTTCCATCAGTTCTCTTTTACTTCAATTTCACGGCGCGAACGCTATTAATTTACCAGTTTTCAATTACGACCAACTCTTGCGGCCACTGACTCACCCCCACGGGCCAAACGAAAAATGATACGATAACAATAATAAAAATTGCATCAAATCTATAACAATAATAACAATTCATTTTCTTTCTTTTTTTTTTTTTTTCTGGTCTAGCATCAAATCTAATCTTGCATCGGGTGAATTGCGCCCCACCTCTATCAATCTTCAGTCTCTGCCAAATTCTGGTGGAAGATCGACGATCTTCTCCTCCGATCCAAATAGTTTAGAAACTAAAAAGCGAAAGCTTTCCTTTTCCCCCAGCAGCAATAATAAGAAATACAAACAAAAACAAGCCAAAGGCGAATAACTTGGGTTTTAGATTGAATTCTCGTCATACATGGATCCGCCAAGCTCTTGGGACTCTCTGCGGAAACAGGTTCGAGACTCATTTCATATTTATTCATTTGTTGTCAATTTCAATCGAGCCCCTTTCTTTCTTAGATTCAAATCTATTTATCCTTTTTTTTAAATTCCTTTCATTGCGATTTATAACTAGGTCCTTGCAGTTTATGGTACTTGGATTAGGTTGAATTTGATGCGTTGATATGTTCTATCCGCAATTCGAAGAGGAGTTGTTTGTTTCAAATCACCCGTATCGGAAATACGATCAGGGGTTTTATTAGGAATGGTTGTAGCAACTCCCCTCATTCGTTACCTTACAGACATCTAAGTACCGCTACAATTAGACAAACGGACCATCACATTTTGTCTCTTTTTGCATTTCATAGTATTGTTTGCACTAAATAGGGAGCGATGTGAGATGCTTTGGCAGATTTCCCTTACATCTAATCTGAGAAAACAAGTCTTCCGTTCTTCAAAAACCAGAATACGTCGCTACAGATTTCCTGCATCTAAGCTCTTTATTGTACTGTTCGATGAGATTATTGCTTTTCCTCTTTATTCTGGAAGTGCAATGCACCCAAGATGGATCCCCCATTACTAATTTTCTGGACTTCAATTTGTGGTGCATCTGACTGTCTTACAACCAAAAACTTCTGCATGCTTTCCAACTTCCAAGGGCTGGCCCTTCCTGACAGTGCTAGCATTTCTCTTTAAAAGATATTTGAGGTTCAATCTTTCATAAAACAAGTCAAATGCATGTTTCATCAAAATTTGGGTCCTAGGATATTTGATGGGCTTAAAAAACACTTACAAAAGGTACTCCCGAGAGCATGTAAATAGGTGTTTGTGACATGGCTTGTCTTTAATGAACATGGTTTCCCAAATGCTTAAAATAGAATTGGTTTTTGTAGATTATTCTGCTGTTTAGAGATAATATAATCCAGTTCCGAATCATTCTTAACTGTATCCTAGGAGATTCTTCATATAATGAATTGATATGGGTATTCTAATTTGATGCAAAATGTATATGCTTTCTTAAAGAGATTCTTTGAAGACATTTTTTTTTTAACGCATACCTGTCCAATCTTATCCTCATATTGCCTCATTTAAAAAAAAAAAAAAAGAATACTAATGACAATAATCCAGATCTGCATGTCTGCTTTTCTTAAGCACATGTGGCAGGCTTTTAGCAAGTCTTCTTGTTTATGATGAACTAGTTAGTTTTGGCAAAGGTAATGCCTATCTGTTGTAGAGTATTGTTTCATTAATTGTAGGTTCTCATTTGTACTTAAAAACTTGCCTTCAGGATATGCATCGTGTTTTAGTTTTCTAATTTTTTCTTTCTTTTTATTCGTTATTCTGCAGTAGATCTATATTTATTTGGATCTTAAGTGTTCATCAATTCATAACATTCACTATAGTAAAATATTGATCTTCACATGTCCAATTTCTCATATTCAATTGACTCAAGCCTAGGGAGATTCATTTTATTGTTCTTTTAATAGATTTTGAAAAACTTTTCCTATGATTTTCCTTTCATGCAACCAGAAGAAAGCTTAAATTTTATTTGCATTTGTTTAATGGTTTTGATGAACTTTACCATTTGGTTTCTCTTTTCCATAACCAGGCAAGGAAGCTGGAAGCACAATTGGATGAGCAGATGCATTTGTATCGTAAATTAGTTGCTACAAAGATTGATAGCACTAGTGACAGTGATCTTGAATCTGGAATAGATCAATTGCTCAAACATCTTCATCAAGTGAATTTGCAAATGCAAGCTTGGGTTTCATCAGGAGGATCAGAAATATTTTCTCATACATTAACTCGACATCAAGAAATTCTTCAAGATCTTACTCAGGTCTTTAAGTTCATAAAATCTTACTTCTGCATTTGATTGGAGGAGAATGCATCAATGCATTCACCATCTATATAGGAAGTTGAGAAATGAACTGTTGTTCCTAAGCCCAATCAGTGTTCGTCAAGCTGCAGAAATGCTTATCTATATGGGATGTTGAACAATTAATCGGTCTTTTCTAAGCCTACTCAGTGTTCTCAAAAATGCTGATTCTATGTATTCCTTTTTGTAATCTCATACGTGCATCACTATTATATTTATTTAACCTGTTCCACCTGAGAATGTGGAAGGTCAAGGACTCAGATATCTGAACTAAATTTTCAAATTATTGAGCTAAAATCAGAAGAGGTATTCTTGCTCATAAATATTTTTAAAATCCTTTTTGTAAGACTGAAATTAATTATGTTAAGCACTTTGACTCATGTCCTCCAAGGGATCATTGTGGATATCGATGAGCAGATAATAAAATGTAATATAAATTTGTGACAGTACACAATAGATCCTTAATATTAAATATGTCAACTTACGCATTCCAAATATAATGGCTAACTACAAGCTTTACTTAATGGCTCGAAGTACACATTTACGTATTCTACGTTCTTTCTGAGCTTTATTATGCAAGTTTATGTTTTCATAAAAATATGTATGTACAAAACAGGTAATTTGTCAGACTAGGAGCCTCTCATAATTTTTGTTCTCATCGTTTCAAAACTCACTGTTCATGTCGCTAGCTTTGAAGTATGCATACAGGCATTGAAGTAAGTTAGGCTGATTTGAAACTTGTATTAAACCATCAGGCATTGCCATTTTCATGATGCTTAACTAAATGTAAATTTCAATATGCTCCGTGTTTGTAGGAGTTTAACCGGCTGCGCTCCAGTCACAGAGCTAAGAAAGAGCATGCTTCATTGCTAGAGGATTTCAGGGAGTTTGATCGGACAAGATTAGACTTGGAAGATGGTGGTGGTTCTTATGAGCAAGCCCTACTAAAGGAGCGTGCATCTGTTACTAGGAGTACAGGGCAGGTAAGAAGCAATCCTTTTATCCCTACCATTTAATCTGATGAAACATCTGCAGTTTTTTTGCACATTGATTAAGTAACCCTTTCAATTCTTCTAGATTTACAAAGAAATGTATAATTTTGTCAGTGTTAGAGCAACAAATAGTGCAGAGCCGACAAATTTGTTTGCTAGCAAAAATGTTTTGCAGTACCTTTATTGTTGGTGTGCAAGCCCAGATGAGTGTTCTGCAGATGCATTTAATTTGGAGTAAAAAGCTAAAAATTCTGTAAGTACAAATATGATGGATTTGGTGAGTATCATTTAGCAGAAAAAGCTGGGGAAAATAATTCTGCTTATTTGGAATCATACTTTGGTTTGAAATTCTTGGGCTGGTTGTGCTTGCTTGGTTTTAGATTGGATTGAATGCTAAATTCTTTTAAGGAGCTTGAAGTTTGATGTTTATAAGACATATTTGGGGAATTTGAGCTTTTAACCTATTCAGCATTTCCATTCCTAGTTTTCAATGTATTGTTTTTGAGTAATGATGTAGACTTTTGGTCCTCAAGTGTTGTTGAAGTTTCCCTTTGCTGACAGATGGTTAGGTATAAAAGAAAGATCCTGCTGGTACAGAAGCAGCATTCCTTGTTACTGCAGGATTGAATAAGTAGCATTCCTTGCTCCGTGCAAGTGAGATTCTTGGCTATTGAATAAGTAGATAGAAGTGAATAGACAAGCTGCTTGAAAAGATTATGGGCATTTTGGAATTCTATGTCATGGCTGTCTACTTTCAGCAGTAACAGACTTTGGTTTGTAACTGCAGTGTTTTTGTGTTATTAGACTAGCAAAATAAAAGGAATTTCTTGTAGTATCTACAACTGCTCAGGTGTCTAGTGGTAGTTTGGTTGACATGCAAGGAAGGCAAATCTAATCAACCTTTTACTTTAGTTGTAGTAAAATAGTCTGTTAAAACTAACACTGGGAGAATTAGTTGTAGTAAAATGTAGGCAAACATACTTGCACATTCCCCAGATAAAATTTAAGAATTTTCACCCACTTGCTATTGACTAACCTAATGTAGTTATATTGCTGAAATTTGGGCTTCCATTTTATAGTTTGGGAGATTTTGTTTGAAGTTCTTGATCCATCTGCCTCCACCAAGTATTTCTCATAAAAAAGGTTCATATTTAATTGAGTCTCTTTTACAGATGGACACCGTCATCTCTCAAGCTCAAGAAACCCTTAAAACTCTCATGTTTCAACGGTCTACATTTGGGGGCATTAACTCAAAGCTTAGTAATATTGGCAGCCGCCTTCCAACAGTAAGAAACCTTATTATTACTTTAATGGTTACATGTTGCTTTTACTTGCTATTAACTGGATCTTTGAAGAGCTAGGGGAAGGTGAACTGCTTCTATGTTAATGGCATGATAATAAACTAGCTGCTGTTTTTCAACTTTAGTGAAATTAAATACATGCAAGAATTTAGGCCATTACATGATTCTCTAGGAGAAATCATGTTGGATAAGTTTCGGAGCCAGTAATGGTTCTTTGACTAGACTATGTACCAGTTTCACTGATGCCTGTGCATCTTTGCAGGTCAACCATATACTTTCAGCCATTAAGAAGAAAAAGTCGATGGATACCATCATCCTCTCATTAGTTGCCGCTGTCTGCACGTTTTTAATCCTGATTTATTGGTTAACAAAATAGCAAGCAATCTGCTTTCTCATTCGGGTGCCTTGTAGCATGTTTTTCAGTATATTGTATTGATTGTACATGCCGTCTGGTTTGTCAATAAATTTTTTGCAGGGTGTGTTAGTATAATTATATGCAATGGCTATTAACTTGAGACCCTCCCTCCCTCCCTCTTATCTTTCTCTGTTGGTTATTCTTAAGGATTGCTCATGGAAAGGGATATTGGACAGCATTTTAGGTACTTTTTGGGATGCTCCTTTTTTTTGGGTGGGCGGATTTTGGTTTCACCAAGCATGTCGTTGCTGAACCTTTAAAGCTATTAGTTGTTTTGAGATTTGATGGTTTTCTAACTAACTAGGTTAAATGGAGGTGGTATAAGTTTTTTGTAGATGTTATGCCTTGCTGGCAAAAGCTAGACATGTTTTTTAAAGTTTGTTGTTGCCTACATTGTGTGTTATATATTAGAAACTTAGTTTATTTTTAGTATGTTGTGTCGTTCTGTTCTTTGTTGCTTAAAGCTGATCCATGCAGGCTTTCTTTGGCTAAAAGCTGGTTTTTTTGAGACGTTTCGGCTAGCTTTCTACGTACTCGGTTGACTATATGGTACAGTGCTGCAGTCTAATTTTTGCTTCAAAACTTCTCAAACATAAAGGCATTACGGCCCGTTTTGACAAATGAGTTTTTTTTGAGTATTTATCTAAAATTTTACTGTAACTTACTGTAGATGTTACAGGTGAACTTTTTTTTTTTCCTTTTTTCTTCTTTTCTTTCTTTTTTCTTTTCTTTCCTCTCTTTCTTCTTCGCCTTCCCCCTTCCCCTCTCCTTCCCCGCCACCTCTCCCTCCCAGTGGATTTGCCAACAATAGAAACAATTTTTTTTTTTGCATTTTTTCTCTCTCCCCCTCTTCCCCTCCCCTCCCGACCAGATCAAGCTTGCCTTTTGGATCGCTCGACTAGATCGGGTAAGGGGGAGGGTGGCGAGTGAAAGGGGAGAGGGAGAGAGAAAATTTAAAAAAAAAAGAAAAAAAAAAAGAGGTGGTCGACGCCGGCCGGTCTAGGCTGGCAGCAGAAGTGGTGGTGGGTTGAGGTGGAAGAAGAAAGGAGGAAGGAAAATTTTTTTATGTGTTTTGGATATTTTAAAGTGTGTAATTTAAAATTTTTAAGAAGTTTTTTTAATGTTGCTGTAATTAAAATTGTTAAGAAACTGGTAAAAGACAAACTTGGCAAATGAAAGAAAAGTCAACACATTTGCTGAAGGAAATAGCTATTTGATTGTGATCAGGATGAGAATTCTTTACGTGCCCAACCAACGATCAATCCGTTTAGACTGCATTGTCTGGGAGTGCTTTAAGAAAAACCAATGTTGTCAAAATTCGGAATCGAAAATGGCCTTATTCTACATAGGATCATTAGGATCATTTTCTTCATCCTTCTCTCCCTCCCCTCCCCCCTCTCCCTTCTCCTCTCTCTCCTCTTCTTCCATCACAAAGGCTCAACTTTCCTCTCTCTCCCCACTACTCTTGCTCTTCTCCCAATCGATATTCGAATCTGAGGAAGGCAGATCTACTGCCATGATGGGTTTCTTTTTCTAGAGATTTGCACTCAAAATTGTAGTAGATCCAAAACACTGGCAGTCAATTATGTCTAATTCTTGCTGCCATGATGTCTCTTTTAATGGCTAAGAAGGATTTGCACTTACGGGGCTATACTAATGCTGATTGATCATAAATTCAAGTGCATAATATGAAGAGAAATGTTTCAATAACATATTTAGGTTTTGATGTTGATTTGCTATGGATTCTGGTTTGTTTGATTTGTTATACCACATGAAATCAAATGTGAAATTTGAATTATGATCATTGAATTTCTTGAGATTGTTCCATCATCACCAATTGGCGAAGAACTTGGTGTAGACTGAGAAAGAGGACTGGGAATTCTGTTGAGTAGCAAAGACACAGAGATGATGCAAAATAATAATAATAATAAAAATGAGTTTATTCCTATAGCAATGCAATTGCTACCAAACACGTATTTACACCAAAGAAAATCCCTCAAAAACCCATTGTCATTGAGGGGTTATAGTTATTGCCATTCCTGAGTTTGAACCCTGTATTTCTCACGCCAGCAATGAATGCTTTGCCTCCCCACCTAATATGCACACATTTATTTACTTCATTTCACTATTTTTTTAATCCTCGCATCCCTCCTCACGCCATTCTGATCTCTAACTGATAGATATAGAAACACTTAAGTGTGTTTGGATAAGAGTTTATTTGAAATATTATTTAGAAAATCACTATAACACTTTTTGCGATGTGATGTGCGACAAATAAAAAGATGATTAAGAAGATAAAAAGTTATGTTGGAAAATATATTTGTAATAAAAGTAAATAATTTCTCTATCCTCCTTATTCACTCCCCTGTCTTGCAGCACACGCAGCAAACTACACAATAATTATTTATTTCTCTATTTCTCTTTCTATCTTATACAACTCAATTTGTTTAAAATATTATGTGCTTTTTGTGTATCGTGACTTTTTAAAAATAATTATTTTGCTTGTCCTTACATGATTTCTAAATATTTTATTAATTTTATTTTCAAAAGTTTTCATCATTTTATGATGAAGTATAATCTTATAGCCGTAAAGATGCTTTAAATTGATTTGCATCAGTTATTAGTATTCTTAATTATAATAGTTTAACGAAACACTTCTAATATTTTTAAAATTTGTTTTAGGTTTATTCTAAAATATCCCCTCAAAAAAATTTTCTTCTCCCTCTGCCCTCTTGATGGTTCAATTGCAACAATTCCCCCATGATATTACGTGTTTCATAATCATGTGCAATTAGCAAGGAATGCCCAGTTTTTTATTAAATTGGTCATGTGCAAAACACATGATGCCATGAAAAGACCGAATTACCCCCACAGAAGCTTTATATCTAGATCCTCGGCTTTTCTTCCATAGATCTCTCCGACCATTTTCCTACACAGCCCAACTACGAGATGTTGGAATACTTTGCGCGCTTCTACTACAGATTTAGAGGTAGCATTGAAGTCACTCTAAATTTCCTCTCCAGCAAAAATTTTGCAACCTAGAAACCAAAATTGATTAAATTTTTGAAGTTCTTTTAGTCTGGAGATTGCTTGATAGAATTGCTGATGAGAAAAACGAAATGTATCCCGTACTGGAATTGGATGGAATAGATAATGGCATTTCTAAGTCACTGTCACAATCAAATCGATTGTCAGCCACTTTACAAAACTACTAGTACTAAATTAAGGGTTCTCTAAAGCAATCAGGCAAATATCGTATCCACACACATGTAAAATTAATAGCTTCGAATGACTCAGAAACAACATAAGCTTCATTCAACTGAACCGGAAATGTATCAGTTGAGCCATTTGACACTCAAGGTTGAGGATTCCTTGAGACGCAAATGATTTCTTCCAAGTATAGTCTGACAGCAACATGCTGCCATAGAGGGAAAAGTACCCGAATTCTTCCTCTGCCAGGAAACTTCTGCTGGGAGGGAAAGAATGAAATTTTCCATCTCCCTCGAGAGAATTGAGTGTCCTACTGCCAACTTCAGAAGCTATTCACGGATCTATCAGAAGTTTCATTTAAGTTTATAGTCCTTGATGCATGATTGGACAAAGATCACGACCACAATGTGAAGCTGTCAACTGCAAATACATACTACAACATCAGAATGAGCTTAATGAGTCGTTTAACTAATCATTGTGTTCTCTATACAACAAAAGATTGTCACTTTTCATGGTGCAGATTTTGATAGGGAGTGCTGCTATTGGATGTGACATTTAACATGACAAACACCAATCGAAGTAGCGATTATAATGAGTCTTGGTCATACTCGTTCTTAGGAAAAGATCGAAAATGCAAAGAACAAAGAAAGAAGTTAATGGATGAGAGAGTAAAAGTACCAAAACTGAAATTTTCTTCCACCAACTCAAGATAGTCATGAACATAATGCAAATAAAAAGTGAGACTCATTTCCTGGGACAACCACTCCACGCTGCATATAAGTTACAACTTGGCATATACAAGTGGACAAATTAGACAACTAAATCACTATGGTTTTGCAAAATATTCTTTACTGACACCTAGTCCACATTTCAATTGATTCAGATGATGCATTAATGTAGAAGCATAAATAGTACCAACTCGAATCCGGTACAGACTTTATAGACAAAAGTTGGACAATGGCAGTCTAACAGAAGAAAGACAAAAATCATACCTCTATGTTTCGAAGAACTTTTTAACTTTTCCAAGCCAATTAATGAGCTCACCCTTATCCTTGTTCATCATGTACTCGTGCAAAAATTAGGAAAGGTCATCATTTACTCCCCTTGTCCTCAGAAACTCATAAAGTCCACTCGCCAGTGCAAGTTTCAAACCCCTGAAGAAAATAAACACAATCCCAGTGTTGCCACAAAGCCTCAATTGGTGAGACGATCAACATAATTTTTATTATTGATCAAAGGAACCAACTTACAGGAAGCACAAGATTTTGGACCCAAAAAAAGAAAAAGGGAGCAAGACCTGATGTTTTATCATCACCACCTCATAAATGGCCCGTTATCATCAAATGGTTCAGTAATTTTGAGAAGCATTAAGGTATTACACTTCAAAGAAAGAAACTGTGTCATACCTGACATTAGGTCCCATATAAGGCCCAATTGGTGAATTGTCACGTCTGAATATGTACACTTTCTGAATTTCTAAGGAGTCTGGCCAGGCTGAGCATACCAACTCCAACAACTCATTTCCATCCCCCTTCCATATGTCAACCAGCAAGCTAATATGAAGACGCACATCTTCCCCGCTGCATTCAGCAGCAGACGGTGGGGAGCAAACTGAGCCGTCAAACATTGTAGCTTCAATTTTAATGTGCTCATCCTCAGTAGATTTGCCTCTCAAGGTGATCCACTGCTCACCAGGTCGATCTTCTACTGTAAAGCCATTGTATTCTGTAACAGGCTATTGAAAATAATCAAAGAAAACAGAAATTAGAATTCCTTAGTTCCTTGAGAAATGGAGAACAATGATTAACGTTTGAACAAACTGCAGATATACGGGAGGAAAAAATGTATATAGTTTAAGGAAGTTGGATAGATTACCTTCAGTGTAAAATGAAAGTATTAATATCTGGTCTTAGTATCATTCTATGGTGCTTCAGTTTGGTAAAATAACCTTAATAGCAGCCATTAACTTAAGTTAACCCAAGACAAACAAAACATTCCATTCATCCAACAACAGACAGTAAGATTATTCAGATTTTTTTTTTCTTTTTTGGGTCTTGTCCCTCAAATGGGACCTGGAGATTTAAGCACTTGCATAAGAAAACATTTAGGCATTAAACATTACACTATCGTTCAAAGATTAGGAGCATTCTTTTCAGCCTACAGAAACGTCCATGGTGAATAATACAATCCTGTTCATGATCAATCTGGAGAGAATATACTCAATATCAGTTGAACTAATGTTTTTTATGAGATTTAAGTGTTTGGCCTCCTTGATTGATGAGAAATGTCCATGGTGAATAATACAATCCTTTTCATAACCAATCTGGAAAGAATTTACTCAGTATCAGTTGAACTAATGTTTTTGATGAGGTTTAAGTGTTTGGCCTCCTTGATTGCTACAAGTCCACACGAAATGTGAATGCATGTCGAATTGTAAATGTAGGTACTCGTAGACAGAGAAACTGAATCCAACACCGTACCCTTTGTTCAACAAAGAAGTCAATGTGGTTTAGTCTTATTAGTTGACGTGGACCGATATACAAATCGTACATTCAGCGAGATTAAGTGATGCTTTTTCACTTTAAAGAAGGTTTTCAATTCTAACATCTGTTTTTTTTCCCCTTATACCTCTGTGGCTTACCCCCTGAGATTGGTTGGGGACAACAAGATTTTTTTTTTTTTTTTTTTTTGAGGGAAAGCACCAAGATTGAGACAGTTCCGAACTTTTATCACAAGTCGGACTTTTCCATTATTACTGGACTAGGAAACAAAAGGGAAAAGAGAGACACAGAGAGAGGGAAAGAGCAATACTGAATGACAGAACAAAACAGTCATTATCTTCTGGAGCAACACAATACACAGAAACATGCTCAGATTGATGAATTGGAGTATCACCTTAAAAAGATTGATTTTTCTTCTGTAGTGTAAAATAAAAGAAGCAGACACAAAACAAAACAAGAAAAAAAAAAAGCGATTTTGCAGAAAAATACTAGAAAAGGATACACGAAATGAATGGGGGCGTGAGAGTTGCCTTTACCTGGTGCGGCGGGTGATATAGGGAGCGGTGGTGGATGTGAGCGGCTAGAAGTCTGAGGATATTGGATTCGAATGGAGGCGGAGAATTTGTAGCGGCTGCCGCTGGAGTCTCAATCTTATTCCCGCCGCTGCTGTGGCAATACCTTTGCAGATTAGCTGATCTCACTAGTAACATTCCTAACTTGGGTTTGTCAGTGGTAAAATTCCTAATGCTCCCAGTCCCAGTAGTAGTGGTGGTAATAGTAGTATTACATGGTAATACTAAAATTTGCTGCCGGAAGTAGCAACTCTGGTACTGGCGAAACAGCGATAGCAGCGGTACTTTTCGCCAAGAACAAGTATGGAGAAATCCAACCATGTTTGTTTTTCCAATTTCCTCAAATGTTTGTGCTTCAAAACTCCAGGACAGGAGAGGGTTTTATCACCCCCGCCTTTATTCCTTATTGCGCCTGTTGCCGCCACCATCAATTTTTCCCACCTAAAGAAACACTACGACGAGAACATTAGAACAGGACTGCCAATTGGATCGGATCAATTCCAATTCGGCCCATTTGACCCGAAAAAATTCACTGAGCCTGAGTTTTAATTGGGCTGGATAGAGTTTGTGCCTAAATATTACAGCTAAATTAAATATAAGTTTAGTTTGAATCATACTAGTCTCTTGTTCGATTAAAATCCGATTCATATATGAGTATAATTATATATGTAATATATATATAATAATATCTATAATTTATAATTATATTTATTACGATATAAAATGATAATATATATAAACTTTTATTAATTCATAATTATAAAATATATATTATATATAATTATGAATTTAAACCAAACTCGATTTGAACCTAAAACTCATATAATAGTCTGAGTTAAGCCTTGAGCTTTTAATATGAACCCAAAATCCGAAAGATCAAAACCCAAAAATTCATATAAATTATGCATCAAGTTTGAACTTATTAAAATCTCACTCAAAAAGTCCAATTGACACCCCTACATGAGAAATGCCAAAAATAGAGACTTTTTTCAAGTTTATCATTTTCATTGTTTTTTCTCTGATGATAATTATTTCACCATCATAATTCATAGGGTTAATTACGTCCATCACCTTTGAGGTTTAATCAAATTACATTTACCACGCTGTGAGTGACAGCGTCAAACCCAACCCAACCCTCCTCAGAAAACTACATTTACCTCCATTCAGGTGTGTTCAAATTACCCAAATAAAAAAAAAAAAAAAGGTTTTGTAGTTTGTCCAAAGAAAGCAAATTTACCCTTTGAATAGTTAAATGTTCATAAGAAATTTCCATAATGTCCAAGAAATAATGAAACCTAAACTGAAAGAAAACAATTACGAACTATTAAAAAAATGAAAAATAAAAGAAAAATTAAGAAATTTTCTTCCCTTCTCTCTCTCTCTCCATTATTTTTTCCCCTTCTGCCCACGATTTGTCTAGCAACGACTACACTTTCTCAACCCATTCTTTCCGTGAAACATCATTCATTACATTTAGATATATAATTTGATAGGATAACATAACTTAGCCAGACTTTTATGATCTTTTATCCATAATACATTAAATCTTTTATTCTTAATTCTATACAAGCGTCCTTGTTGGGTTTAATTCTAATTTTTAAATGGAGGCCTTTGTACAAAATTTAATGCTTAGAGTTGGATTTAGAATAGATTTTTTTTTTAAAGAGAATTTGATTATTTGCATATTGAGATAGGAAAAGGTTTGATACAATGAAGTTGAAGTTTTGATTACATTAGTTAGAACTTTTAGGGAGAGAAGAATGGTTGGACGAATGATTAGTAATTAATTGGTATTTTGAGAATTTCTTGAAAAATTATGTTTCAGTTGATACAAATTATGCAATTGACTATTGAAAATGTTTATTTAATAAAAATTTTGATATCTATACAATATATAAAGGGAGAGCAACACTATATGGTGTAAACTTATAGTGTCACATTTTTAAAATTTTAATATACCATTAATTGTATAAGGGCAAATTAGTCCTAATATATTAACGAAAAAAACACCCCACAATAAGCAAAGAGTTATTCCTTTGAGATCAAATTACAACTTTCTCGCACTAATTCCCTCACAATTCCACTTTTTCCCCATGATTATTTAAATACAATAGCTTCCTCTAAAGTAGTAATTAAATTTTTCAGATAAATACGTATATGTCTACCATGATATGTAACTTAATATGAAAAAAATAATCATACATTTTCTTGAAATAAGCACACACCTAAAGTGTACTAAAAGCACTAGTTTAAATTATTGGACTAATCTGGACAAACTACATGGTTAATTAGGTTATTCAGACTAACCTCGTGAGAGGTATATGTGTTTTGGACAAACCTAACGGAGGGAAATATAATCAACTCAATTTGCAAAATGATATTTTAGGGCTTTCAAGTATATATTTTGCCGATATAAGCAGTATCTCTTACGGCAGTTGTTGCGAGTGGGCCTTTGATAAATGTTTTACCATTCAAGGTTAACTGTAGCTTGACCAAACTAGAGAGTAGGTTTCGTAATTTGGCTAAACCTCAAGGGATATAGATGCAATTAAACTTAATTCATAAGGAAATGGATGTAGAATGTCAATGAAGTTTTTTTTTTTTTTAATCTTTGATTCTAAATAACCTAATTTAACTTATTATTAAATATTTTTTGAAAATCCATATTTTTTTAAGTAAGATGGGTAGTGAATTTGAAAAAAGAACCAAATTCATTAAAAGAAACTTTTAGGTTTTAGAGTTTTCTTTTGGAAGTGTATAGTTAATTCATGAAAGTATCTAAATGTAAGAGATGTAATAATTATGATTGTATATATTTATATGGTAATTTGTGTGTAATTTAGGTACGCTAACTAGTACTGAACATCCGTTAAAAATTCAAAAAAAAATTATCGTGATCTTATGTGTCAAATAAGGCAATTAATGGGGGAGAGTTAGCGATACTGTCAAAGCAATTTCTTGCCAAAGTAATTTTGTTCAAAGTGCCTAGATTACCCTTAATTAGTCAATCACTTTAACATTTCATCTACCTTTGTCGGCCCCACAAATAGATCCTACGGGGGAATTGATGGGAATTGAACCATTATTAGGTCATACGGGTGCACTAATCACTCGTATATATTTTTTTGAAGAAACCACATATTGTGCACAATTGATGGAAGGTAAGATTTGAACTCTTAACCTCGCATCCCACCAAGCTTTAAAGTTTTGGTGATGGCGAACAACCAAAGTTGTTGGTTTCTAAAGTGATTAATCCATTGCCAACTTTTTGCAGCTCCAACATTGATAAGAATGATAACCCGCTGGTAGATTATGTCAAAGCAATCTTTACGTCACAAGCAACATAAATTACAATACCAACCTAATTGAAAAACTTGACAGATGAACTGGACTGTTAATCAAACCCGAGCACAATCTCAGTTTACAGTCCCAGGGCCCCAACTCCTTTTTTTTTTATTTTAGACCAAAGTAACAATTTTTATACCAAAATTTCACTCTATTATCGGTTTCTGTGATTACTAGTACTATCAAATAACCCCCAAATAAATAACTTTCATATTCTTTGTTCAGTTCAATGAATGAAAAAGCAAAACAAGAACACGTATTTATTAGTTTTGTTTTGCCATCTAAGAAGATTAAAAAAATTCGTGAATATATGAATACCAACTTTCAGATATAAGAGGATCTTCGGGACCGAAATTATGGATGTTATAAGACAAAGTAAAACGATAGAGAGTCGGAGGCAGCGGGAAATAGGCAGTCAAAAGATAGAAGAGACTAGGGATGGGTCAAAGGTGTTTGGCGGGTTCATTAAGCAAATGGAATGCTTTTGGCTATTGACTTAGAGGAGGGCAATTTGGGTATTTCATTATAAAATTGCTCTGGCAGAAAATTTTCTATTCTGACAATATCACCAGTTATAGGCGAGGGTTGGTTGAGTGATAAAGCGAAAGAAATTATAAGTGTAAAATATTAGGTTCAAAACCTCCAACTTATAGAAAAAGAGGGAGGGGCAGTCAAATTGCTTTTTTTTCGTACATAGTACTATGACTAAGGAAATATTTGGAATGAAGGAATTGAATAAAAAAAAAAATTGAAGGAATTTGATTTTTCTTATTTGGGTCTTACTAGTACTATGACTTATGCACCATTTGGAATCAAGGAATCAAAGGAAAAATTTTTGAGGAATTTGATTTTTTCTTATTTGGATTGTAGTAGTAATATGAATCAGACATTATTTCGATTGAGGAAATCGAAGGAAAAATAAAGGCAGAGAGTTGGTAGAACTTGATTTTTCTTTTAGATTGAGTTTTATAGCTAGTTTGAGAGGAAGGAAATGAAAAGAAAAAAAAGATTTTAAAAGGATAATAAACATTTTCCATTATTTGAGAGCAAAAATGGAAAGGAAAAGAAAATATTTGAAAAGATTTCACTTCTCTTTATGTTTTGGAAAACCTTCCGCCTAAAGTTGCGCGGAAAAGGAAGACAAGCACGGAAGTTTTAAGTAAGTTTTCGTATATGACAATATTACCCTTAAAACCTTGATACAAAAAATTTTAATCCCTAATGAATCCCTCTATTACAAAATCCTCGCCAAAACACATCATTTCAATTTATCTAACCATTGTCTTCTTCCTCTGAGAAATAGGTGGCCATTTGCAACTATTGTTTTCTCCCTCCGAGAAACAGGTGGCCACTTGTATCCTTCAGCATCTTCAATAGGCTTTTAATCAAGTATATCTCTATTTCATTGTTATTTTCTTTAGCTATTTTTTTATTGAGATGTTGCATTTTGATGGGGAAGACATATTAATTATGTATCTAGAAAGTAGCTTTATTTATATAATAATTTGTTATATCTTTTGGGTTTCTGTGGCTGCATTGAAATTCCACGAGTTCTTATACTACTTTTTAGATTTTAGGGTTACAGAAATTTGTGACTTTGATATACCTTTGATAAAATATATGTATTTTTGCAAAGGATTCTTATGTCCTAAATCAATGAAATAAAGTAATATGTCAAAGAACAAAAACTTTGATTAATATACATGATGTTGATTACATAAATTGAGTGAAAACATAATCACAAAATGAGGAATATTACATTTTAATGTGAAAATGAGGGTGTGATCTATTTGAAAATAGTACACACAGACTGTTGGAGAGTATTATCATCATGTTTTATAATTGGCCACGAATCCCTATTATGGGATATAAATATTTTACATTGCTTTCATGCTCTTGAGTAAAGCTTTTGCAAATAATAAGGTATGTCACGGTGTGAAATTATGGATGACAGTGACTTTTTTAATATTATAGAATGAATCAACTAACATTAGTACATTTAGATGGATAAAGAAGCAAATGATGTTCTAAACAAGTTTCATATTCAATTAAGAAGTCGATAATTAGCTGCTGCTGAGGTTATTTGTCGAGTGACAAAATTGATTATGTCTCGGAGGGTTCGTAGTAGCAATTATGTCGATCGACCTATCAAGTACCAGTCTGTAGAAAGTAAGAATGTACGAGAGGAAATATTGATGCAACTTATAGTAGGTTGCTAAGTTTCTTCACATTTTATCACTTCCATCGCTCACTTGAAACTATTAGCTGCCATTTTCATAAAATACTTAAAGCAGTTATATTCTTAGAAGAATAATTTCTACGATAGCCTACGGGAGAAAAAATACCACTAGAAATCCTTAATAGTGAGAGGTTTTATCCATATTTCAAGGTGATTTTATTTTTTACATAGGTTGAATTTTTAACTTCACATACAAACTCTTATTAAAAATTAATGTACTAAAATATATGTAGGATTGTGTAGGTGCAATTGATGGAAATCATGTTCGTGTCAAGGTGTCCAATGCTGAGATAGCAAGGTATCGTGGTAGGAAAGAGCATCCAACACAAAATATATTGGTTACATGCTCTTTTGATTTAAAATTCACATATGTTCTACCTGGATGGGAAAGGATTGCATCACACTTGAGAATCATAAAAAATGCACTTAATAGAGAAGACAAATTAATTATTCCTAACGGTAATTTTAATTTTTAAAATTTGTTATATGTATAATTGAATAAATTAGTAATCTGTTAAAGTATTTATAGGTAAATTTTACTTTGTTGACGGTGGATTCATATTAAAAAGTGGACTACTTACACCTTATAGAGGGGTTACATACTATTTAAAAGAGTACTCAAATCGATCAGGGGCTTCGAGATTATTGAGAACTTTTCAATCTTTGGTATGCATCATTGTATAATGCAATCGAGAGAGCATTTGGAGTCTTGAAAAAATGCTTTCCAATCATAGGTGATAACTAACCTACGTATGATGTTAATACGCAGTCAAAAATTGTTCTTGCTTGTTGTATTTTGCACAACTTTTTGATTGAAGTAGATCCAGATTTGGAATATATTGATGAAGTAGATATAGAATTGGCGCACCAATCTCCTATTGAGAATGGAAATATTGCATCTACTAGTACTAAAGAAGATTCATCACAAGGCAAATCTTTGGGAAATCAAATAGCCTTGCAAATATCAAATGATTATGTACTTTAAAATTCTTGAATTTAGTGCTGTAAACTTTCTGAATATGTTTTAGCTCTAAACTTCCTAACATGTACTAAATGGTATGTTCAGGTTTTGTTTTGATGCATGCACAATGTTATCAAGATATTGCAATTGTTTAAAATATTTATTTGCTACTAATTGTGCTTACTATCTTATCATTACCATTTAGCATTTGAAATGGGTGAAGATTTGAAGAAAGATCAGGAAGTTAAGAAAGAACACTTAAAATGGACACAATCCATGGATGATGCTTATATCCAATCATTATTGAATCAGCACTATGAAGGGTATCGAGTTGATGGAACATCCACAACAACAGCTTATAACAACATTGTCGAGGAATTGAAGGATAAACTTGGTAAGGATTTCACCAAAGATCGTTTGATGAATTGAATGAAGACACTTAAATTGCATTGCAATGAGTGTTATGACTTGTTTAGAAATGAAAATTTTAGTGGCTTTTCTTGAAGTCTTATGACAAAAACTTGGATTGTTGAACCTGAAGTTTGGGAGCAACTTTTAAAGGTATGTGCTCTTTAAATTTAGTTTTTTTTTTTTTGCTCATTTTCAATTCCTATTGTAACAATACTCCTATTTATTTAGGAAAAATCGGATGCTGAAAAAATGAAAGACAAAACAAATCCATAACTATGATAAATTATAAGAGTTATTTGCTAAGAATCGAGGTACTGGACAAGGTGCTGAAACAGCAAAAGAAACACACAATAGATGGGCCAATGAACCAAATGGTACTGAGTTGGAAAGTTTTATTGACATCGACTATCTTCTTTCTCAAAATTAGATCACTATAGAGAGTTTTGACAACACAACTAAAAATACTGGTATAAAAGTTTTCAAAACTTGCAACAAAAAATTAGTATAATATACGTCATCTGTTCAAGGAAAAAAAAAAAAGAAATCTGCCCATTTTTTATGAAGAACTTGAAATTATAAAAGGTGCACTTGATAATGTTGTTGATGCAATAAGAGAGGAAAATTTTATTTTTCAAAATTCTAGAGAATGCGTGTATATTGAAAACGAGATTTACAAGGAACTAACCAATATTGGAGTTGAAGTGGACTCTATTAATGATTGTTATCTCTTTTGACTTAAAGCCAAGCTAAATCAAGAGCATTTTTTGGTTGTCCAGCAGAAAGGCGCAAGAGCATATTGGGAAAATTGATGCAAATGCATATTGGGAAAATGATGGATGGTCTTCGTCATTCAGCCCCTTTGGATAAAAATAGGAACACAATTCAACATGTAAAATGAGCTGTGCTGACACCTACACATTCTCATTGTTTTGGTCTTTTGGAGATAAAACATGTTTTAGTTATATTTTTTGCATCGGGATGTAAAAGCATGTAGAAAAGCTTTTTGAGTTTTTGTATCAAGATGTAAAAGCATGCAAAATATCTTTTGTAATTATGTAGATCCCTTAATATTTTTGGCTTTAGGATCTGGAATTGGGATTCTACTGTTGTGTATCAGGATGTACTGATATGGAAGTTGTAAACATAACTCTATTGGCATTACTAGTTCTAATGATGTAATGATAATGAAACTATATAGAGTTATTGACATAACTCTATTGTAGTAATTGCTAACTTGTATCTATTGGACCTACGTGATCTGAAGTCTTTGGCATAAGTAATTTACATATTTTATTCTATAGTTTTCATGCAAACGACCAAATTTCCATCAACTTACTTAATTCACATTTGTTTAAAGAAAGGGCATATCTGTAAAGTAACTTGTTTGAGTACCTTTTCTTTCATTTGTCTTCAACTCCCAAATAAAAAAAAAATCACTTACCTTATTTTTTTTCTTAAAACTCCCAAACAACTTAGACAAAAACTCGGATTCTTTCTCATCATTTCCTTTCTTTTCTAACTTATCATTTCTCTTCTTTTCTTTTCTATTCTAAACTCCCAAACTAGCTAAAGGAGGAAAGAAACGAATAAGGAGGTAAATGATATAGTATTTTTTTTCAAGTTACAATTTTATCCAAAGGAGAAAAAAGAAGTAGTTGGACGATGAATTTAATACCGCTAACCTTTTACCGCTAACCTTTTACCGCTAACAAGTACTAGTGTACTGCTAATTTACAACTATAATTTCTATTCTCATCTCATATGCCAGGCATACTACTATAGTTAGGGTTGAAAACAAGGTTCGGTGCCTAAACACTTGTTGGTCTAATCAGACTCATATACCGCTAGTCCCTTATACAATTTCTTTAGTCTTTCCCTCCTTATAAATTATTGAATTTTGGCTCAGTGGCTACCAAAAAGGGGACTAAAGCTGCGTTTGATAAAAGTAAAATCTGAAATACGAATCCATTAAGTTATTAAATTGTTAATTATTAAATCTAATATATTTGAGTGTGTATCACATTCAGTGATAAGTGAATAGTTTAGTTTATCACTTAATTTTGGAAACAAATTTTGCCTAGAAAATATAGTGCTACTTAATTAATTTAAATGTTCAATTTTTGGTTATCAACGCTTTTGAACATGTTAAAATATGAATCCATTAAATTTAAATGTTGAGTTGGGTTATCAAACAGAGTCTAAGTCTCTCTTTGAACTGTAAGTCGAGAGTTCGAACTTTACTTGTAGTGAAAGTCTGGATACTTGCTAGTTACTTATCCAACCTCTTTAGACTTGAATGTTATCATTGCGGCAAAAAAAAAAGAAAAAAAAACAAGGTTTAATGAGTTGGACACCTCTTTAGGCTTCCGCTCCTTGTAGAATATGATAGGTTAGTTTATAAGAATATTATCATTGCGGCAAAAAAAAAAGAAACAAGGTTCAATAAGTTGGATAGAAGTATGTTTATAATTAGTTTGAAGATTAAAAGAAATGTTTAAACTTGACTTGTGTTTGATAATTTTTTGAAAGAAATTGATCAAATTTGGATTGAAATTTCTGATATATGTTCACCAGAAGTTTGGCTTGACTTTTCTTAGTACTGATGTCAAGCACATATAATCAAAATTTGGATTGGTTTGGTTTGAAATTTCATATATTATTATATAGAAATTTTCACCCTAATTTGTTATTTTTCCTTAATTTTTGCTCTCTAATATTCAAAAAATATATTATGATAAATTAGGATGTGATTAAAGTAAATTATACTTATTCAAGAAATCTATTATGACGAATTACGGATATGATTAAAATTAATTATACCTATTCAAGAGATAAGAATGTTATATGTTTGTTATTTTATAAGATAAACAGTATACGAGAAGGAAAGAAATGAATTTAAGGAAAGAAATATTAGATATATCCTTATGAAATTTACTTGTTTTATATGTTCCTGAACATGTCGAGTCGGATAACGTAAAAATCGTGATTGATTTGTTAATATTTTCAATCTTGAAATTATGTTTGAATTTGGATTGATATCTAAACAAATAAGTTTGAATGAATCTGATTCGAGTCGAGTAATACCTCCTTCCTTTATTTATTTATTATTTAAAATTCCTTGTACGTGAATATCGTTATTGGTTTATTAATATTTTCGAACTTGAAATTATGTTTGGATTTGAATTGATATCTAAACAAACAAAATTGAACAAGTTTGGTTCGAACCTATTTTCGAACTTAATATTATGTTTCGATTTGAATTGGTACCTAAACAAATAAGGGATTTGTTTGGATATCCCATTTTTCTAAATAATATTTCACTTATATCATAAACACATTTTTTAATCAATTTTTTATATTTTTAATCACTTTTTTATCTTACGTACATTAATCACAAAAAGTATCACATTAATTATTCCAAATAAAATTTTAAACAACACTCTGTCCAAAACCCAAGGTTGATCGAGGTTGGTTCGAACCAGTTCAAGTCTAATAATATCTCCTGCCCTTTATTTATTTATTAGTTATTTAAAATTCCTTGTACCGCATAATTTCATTCCCACTCCCGGCCCACTTATAGATTTACAACCCCTTCCTTCTTTTACAATCCCAATAAATCTGCTCCCACTTTCCTAATTCCTAGGGATTCCTATTTCTGTAATTCATTCCTTTCTGCTGCCTACTATAGTTGTTGTGCTAGCATTCAGAGGAAATAGGACGACGGCTGCTGCTACCCACCATTTTTGTTTTGCGGTGGCCGGGATGGGGGGTGGTGCTGCTGGGAGGAGTACTGGGTAGTGGGGTTGATTTTCCTGGCGATCAATCTTATTATTGGGAAAAGGGTAAAAAAGGGAAGAGAAAGACGGAGAGGAAGCGACCGGTGTCTCATCAGAATTAGAAGAAGAATGTTGTGTAGCATGATAGTGTTATCAGGGAAGAAGAGGAAGAAGGGTGCTACTACAGCCCCCGTTTACCTCAATGTATACGATCTCACCGCTATGAATGGCTACGCTTACTGGCTCGGCCTCGGCGTCTACCACTCCGGTGTTCAAGGTTCCCCCCTTTATCTCTCCTTCCTTTTTTTTTTTATCTGGATAACGGATCTAACACTTACCTTTCTTCTTCTCCCCTTTTGCTCTTTTCTTCCACTTCTACTACTACTACTATTTGTTTTGCATTTTGGGTTCTTTTTTTCAGTTTTGTTTTTTGTTTGATTTGCTTAAATTACTCAAACTACGAACCGATTCAAGAGGGGAAAAAGTTGGTGCCTTCTTGTGATGTTTCAACATGTAAACTAACCTAAAATTTTGTTGCGGAATTATTTGGTTGCTTCGTCTTACGCTTCGTATTCCATCTAAAACTGCTTCCTTTTTATCCCTTGTCATTATAAGCAAAGTTGCGAATGGGCTGGCTGTCTTACAATTAGCATTGCTTGCTATCTACTTGGTGTCACTGAAAAAAGGCAGCGTTTGTTTTCTTGAAATTTTACCAAACACAAGTCCTAGTGCTAGTGGATTTTTAACCCCAACCTTCCATTGAGTTTTAGCTGCTGACAATAACATTCAGCGAATTTGCCACTAATAGCAATTCTCACAACATGTCAAGAAAGAAAGACAAGTAACTCAAATCTATATTTTCTTTTTCCAGCAATCTAAAACGTCACTCAAAATTTTCAAATTTCTACTCCCGTACAAAACAGGTGGGTACCATACATTTCTGGAAAAAGAGGAAGATGATATACATACATTTCTGGTGGAAAATTCGAATTAAATTAAGTAAATTTCTGGTAACATGCAATAGGAGGTTCTGTTTCCGATGACTTCCTGTCGCTTCTTCTTTTGATCTGTTATGCTACTTGAAGCCAATATTTTTCTTTTGGGATGAATTTCCCTCGACTGTTTGATTTTCTGTGTTTTTTTTAATATTTTTTTGATACATTCCTCAGTTTTTTCTTTGTTGCAGTTCATGGGGTGGAATATGCATTTGGTGCACATGAACATTCAACAACTGGGGTATTTGAAGTAGAACCCAAACAGTGCCCAGGGTTCACTTTCAGAAAATCGATCTTGATTGGTAGAACAGATTTGGGTCCTAAAGAAGTCCGTGCATTCATGGAGAAACTAGCAGAGGAGTATTCTGGCAACACATACAATCTCATTACCAAAAACTGCAATCATTTCTGTAATGATGTGTGCTTGCGCTTAACGAGGAAACCAATTCCTAGCTGGGTTAATCGGCTAGCACGACTTGGTAATAGCTTGCTCAGCATCTAGTTGTTTGCACAAGTTCTTGAACTTGTGAATAGATCCCCGTGTTTTGTCTCCTGGCAATAGCTATCTATCAATCTTTTTGTTCATTTACTTTGGTCTACTTGGACTGCTTATTCTTTTCGGTGCTGAAGATTTCTTTCAACAAGTGACAAAGCAACTTTATTTGCTGATTTCCAATTTTATCAACTATCCACGTTAATTCTATTATCAGAGTCTTTTTCTTTCTGATCATGATGAAGTCATTTTTAAAATAATTAGCTCTTGAAGATTAAACCCACACTTGACGCCACTAAGGCAGTGGCTATGAGGACACTGATCTTCTTTTTTTGTTTTTTTGGGATGTTGGTTGCTCTTTTGCCCTTGGAGTTGTGCTTTAGAAGAGAAGGGAAACTTGATTGGGGGTTCCTTTAATTTATATTTTGTGTCTCTTCCTACTGAACCAGAGTGTTGAAGATGTTATTGTGGCCAATGAAATACAACTGCTTGTGATGCACCTAAACTTCATGATTTATTGGTCCTGTGAGTGTAAGATTGCTGATGTTTTTAGGCCGTCTCATTGAACCCAGTTGTAATATGAGAAATTTTAAAAATGGAAATCCTTGTATAGATGTGGAACTGGTTGGATGTGACCATTTGATTTTTCTAATCTACTTGTCAATTGTGGTGTCAATGTTGATCTATAAAAAGTGTCAAAGTAGGATGAGTTGCATCATGACAAACATGTAATCTTGTGACTAGTTTGAATTTATTCGTCTGCTGATAATCTTGTAGGTTTTCTGTGTAACTGTGTTCTTCCAGCTGGCTTGAATGAGACAAAGGTCCGACATGTCAGAGCAGAAGACAGGGTGTATGAGAAGAAAAAGCTACGAAGCCATTCTAGTCGGTTTATATCTCCTTCTAATCCAACTCTGTTGTCATCCTGTCCTTCAAAATCTGCCAGAAGTGGTAGACAAAGAAGTCATCACCCTCCAGGTCCTCCATCTCCTCACTGACCCATTCACCTCCATGAGTTATGAGGCTCTTTGCGATGCTTTCTGTTTACATGATTTATGGTTCCCCTATTAAATTGTTGATATTCATGCAGAGTCTTTTAGACTCTGAAAAATCAGTTTGAAATCATAGTGGAAACAACTGCTACTTAGATGTTTGCGGTGTTTCTGTTTCTGTAAAGTGTTTTCAGTTTCGTGTTAAATAGGCAGTTTTTTTTGTCTATCAGTGTGATTTCTTACAGTTCATACGAGTGCTTTATTGGTTGTTGGGTTAGTATCATTATCGGCATATTACAAAGTTTACATTTGGATTTTGTTTGGATTATTATGCATTGTTTTGATTGTGGACGTTGTTTTTTTTTGTCTATGGTCACTTTTTATCTATACTATCCTAATCTAAGATGGACAGGGGTTATTTATCAAGTTGAATGTAGACAGCAATGTAGGCTGTTACTTTACACATCTTTTGTTTTTGGCTTACTGGTTGTGTGGTAACTAGGTCGAGGTTGTACATGTCAGTTTCTTGGCGGTGCATTGGATACAATACCACCTGTAAAATTTTACGCTCTTGACATAGACTGGTGCAGGCCTTAATGGAAATGGGTAGAACCATTTTGACTCGTAACGTCGGGTCAAGGGACTTTTAATTGGCTAGAACCATTTTGACTACTCTTTTTCTTTTTCGGAAACGATAAACCTAATCTATCTTACACTAAAAGAAAGGAGGGTGGATTTAAGGAGGCTCAGAAATAAATCAGATGGGATTGAATCACCACCGGACCAGATGGATATACAGTACATTTGTCTAAATTTTTTTTGGAAACAAGTCACTTAAATGTGATATTTTTGTTGGGAGACAATTATTGATCTCTTGCCTCCCACCTCACCAACTAGGTGGTGGCCACTGTGGTTCCATTTTGACTACTCACCTTGCGTGAAGGTCTCGTGTACGGCAGAAGTATACTAGAGATTTGCGTCTTTCCTTGCATTTTAGGTGCTTTTGGGCTGAATGTGATCCGTGGGACTCCTACATTCATTAACTGTACTGGTGCCTACGCTGCGGCATACTCGGAGAAATTTGGGTTTGATATTTCCGAAGAAAGAAAGGCCAAAGCGGGTTATTATCACTTTATCCAGCCAAATAATATCACTACTATTAATTTATCTGCTAATATTATTTTTTTAGTCACTTCACTCTCATAGGTAATTTAATTTAGTATGTTAACAAATTTTAAACAAAAACACCTTTTTATTTATAATATTACTGTCGGTTGTTATTATGGCGGTACAATCGCTTTATTTTATAACATTTTCTGGACATTTTATCCCATTGTTAATTTAACCAGTACGTTCAAATTTTTTTTTAATGTATTTACTCTTTGTATATATAATTAAAAATAAAAAAAGTTGAAACAGTTATTCATTCATTTTTTTTCCTCAAGAGTTCCAAAAATATAAAAATAAAAGGATTTTTTATATTACTTTTTTCACACTTATTAATACCAGTGAAAGAAAAAGAGATAGAAGAGAAGGAGATAGGAAACTAGATTTTGCAAAGAAAGAAAATAAGGGAAAATCTAATAATATCGTATTACTTTAATGTCGTCAGGATTAGTATTGAAATTGGGTGATAAACAAAAAAGTAAAGCAATTTTAAAATAATAAAAATATTAAATTCTTTCTTATTTGTATTTTTTGAAAAAAAAAATTGAGCTCTCTCTCTCCCTCTCTCTCTAGCCCACGTTAAGTTTTCACTCAAAAAATTTGTATGCCCCCAGGACGCATTCTAGCTAGCGTGTTCCATAAATTAGGGCTTGGCACCTCAATTTTTTGAGAAGTTTTTTTCTTGCAAGTTTTTTAAACAACTTTAACTACAGAAATTACTAAAAAACACTCAAAAGTTCTTAAAATATATACCCCAATATATTCAAAAAAATTTCTTTCTTTCCTTTTTTCTTTTTCGACCCCTACCTCAACTCTCTCCCACCACCGCTACTGCAGCCTCCCGTCCTTTTTTTCCTTCTTCTTTTATCCCCCCTTCTCTCTATCTTCCTCTTTCTTTCCTCCTCTCCTCGCCCTCCTCCTTACCTCCTTCCCTGCCACCCTTCCCTTCCCTAAATCTTGATTAGGAGGTCGCTATAGAGATTGCCACCAGTGATTTAGGGGGAGGGTGGCGGGGTAAGAGAGATGGGGATGGAAGGTGCAGAGAAAGAAAGAAGGAGGACGAAGGGAAAAGAGGGAGGGAGAAAAGAAAAAAAAAGAAGAGGGGAGGTTGTTGGCCAGCGCTATGGGTGGTGTGGACCAGCCAATGTGGTGACGATATGATAGTGGTGAGGGAATGAGAAGAAAGGTGTGGGGAGAGAGAAAAAGAGAAGAAAGAAAGGAAAGAGAAAAAAAGAAATACAACGAAAAGGAAAAAATAATTTTTAAAAATTTCTTCAAACCCTCAAACTCCAATTGTGCTTAGAAACAAAAAAGCAAATGTATCTCTATGGCAAACTATGACCAACTATTGCAAATTTTTAAAAAAATGAAATCCAAATGGAAAATTTTTATATCCTAGTGAATGGCAAACATACTAGCACAACCTTCATTCATTTCTGCTCTTCTTCTAGCCATCACCTATCAATTTCATTCTCTCTTCCCCTCTATCTCTATCACAGCTATCTTTTTCATCTCCATCTAATTTGACTATAAAATTTTCATCCGCTCTCTCAAGTTATTATTTTGGCAATTTCGAATCTTTAATATATGCAAACTAGAACAAAGATAAAACAAGAGGGGCTGACAGTACAGTAACAAGAAAAGTAGAAAAGAAGATAACAAATAGATACTACTATTAGTGGCGGGTTTATAGGCTAATTGCTTAGAATATATGTTAAAAAAAAAACATCGCACAAATGTATCTCTGACACACACCATTTCTCATTCTATACCTGCCGTGCTGATTGAGCACAGCCGCAGAACGAATTGTCAGAAACTCTGCAAAAATGTCAGTAGGTCAGCGGCTCACAATTTTTTTTTTTAAATTAGCCTGTCCCCAGCCATGCCGTGCTGACTGGGCATGGCTGGGGACAGGCGGCAAAAAAAAAAAGGGCCAGCAAATGGGATGTATTTGGGAACATGAATTTTGTAGCAAAAGTGAAACGAAAGGCCATACAAATTCACTGCACTAGCTGCCCTCTTTCTTTCTTTCACTCTTTTATTTGCTCTTTATTTCTTGGAAGAGATATCTAAACGATTTTATTGCACTAATCCTAATCAAAGATTTTGGTTTTATAACTTAAAGATTTTGCTATGGAGTCTTATAACACTTAAGTTAGGAAGATCAAATTTTCAAAGTGGAAATGGAAGATTATTATATTTTTCAAACTGCAAATTGGTATAATTCTATGTATAATGAAAATTCAATGCTTGCTCACATTTTTTGAAGAACAACATGTGTAAGATAATATATGAATATTTATATGTAAATTAAATGCAGTTTATACGCGACAAAATTCATGAATAAGAATCCATATATGTAAAATTAATATACATTTTTTTAATTTTTGCTAGTAATTAGATACATTTGTGACTAACTGGTATTCAAAGCTAAATTTTAATCGTGTCATTATTTTTCTTTTAATCTCTAGATCAACATGCAAAAAAAATAATATTCTTTTGTGAATATTTTGACATTCAATTTACATGAAACATTTGAACAGTGAAAAATAAATTAAAATTTTACCAAATGTTGGATTAATTAGATGGCAAAACTTAGTCAATTTTCATGAAATTTTATGTATAATTAATATAAGTAATGAAATATATTATGAATAGTATTAATTTTTGAAAATAATTTTAAATTAATTTTATTCGAATGTAGAGGGGAGAAATTCTCTTCAATGCAATAGAGAGGAGTCTAATCCTTGGGTTTCCATGTGGTGCTGGCCTATGACCACATACATTTCCATGTCTATAGACAAAAGAGAAAGTGCATTGATCAAAAAGCTCCCTCAAATGAGATTGAGTGGTGTTTGTTTGTAAGGAAAAGGTGAGCAAGTTTAACAAAGTTAGTTATTATTTAATTTGTGTACGTTGGTTTTTTTCTTTGCATTTCCAACATTTTGTGACTATAAAACTTGAAAGATTACAAAGAAAAATAGTTAGCTAGACGCTAGATTTTAATTATTAGCACTTACTATCAACACGTTGGTGCCAACACCGTAGATGCTTTAACAGATACGACATGAGGATGAGCAGGTGGCTAGTCTTTGAAGCTTTTCTACTAAAGTTGTTCATGTCAGTACACACAATTTACATTAATCGAAGTTTGAAAGTAGGGACAATCTCAGGTGGGGAGTCCCAAAACAGGAAGTAGTAGGAAGGAACGAGGGATGTAGATTTTGTGCTTTTTGGGTAGTAGAAGTATTTGTTACAGTTACAGAGACGGGACGGTCAAACTAAAAAGATTAAAGTTCTGCTGCTAATGATGATATATTCCAGAAAGCAACACCTAATTTGAAAATGAAAACCAACCTAATACGCACATTTCCTTCAATTAATCACGGACAGAGTCTCAACCTAATCCTAAAACCAGACCCACGGTCACATGCCCAGTTGGATGAGTTGTCGGGAGGTTAGGAATCTCGTACCCAATACCGTCGACCATTTCAACCCTCAATCCAAACAGCTCATGCCAGACTAAGCCGATGCTCCTCAGTCCTCACAACTATATCACCCCATACAGCTAGTATTATGTCTTCTTCTTCTTCCCTCAAGAAGAGCTCTCAAGTCCAAACAGCCAAATGCCTGTACTGCATTAGCTTTTATGTCGTTGGTTTGTTACACAAAAGTGTAAAAAGAGTTTCTTTATCCTTTTTTTGGCACATAAAAAGTGACGAACTGACAATAATGTAAAGGTGACTGAGATATCTACACTTCATTTTGACAATATACAAACTTAATAGTGTGCAGAACTTAATAAATAGTGGCATATGTGTGTTTGGATTGTAAATTATTTGTCCAAATATATTTGCTTACATCACCATTACAATTTCCAATACACCTTTTTATCTTTCCAATTACCTTTTTATCTCACATACATCACATCACAACAGGTGCTACAGTAAAAATATTTCAAATAACTTACAATCCAAACACACTGGACGAATTACAACTTCGTGCGTTATGCATCATTCTGAAACAGTCGTACAAAAACCATTCCGGCCCCTGTCCTGTTGCTGAGAGACCATCGTGTCGGGTTTGATCTATTGCATTCATAAAAATAAAAATCCGGCCACCACCATCCTCGGACACGGTAGACGGTAGGCCACAACATATATAGTAGTAGTATGACATTAATAGGTCCTGTTTGGATTCCATTTTTCATGAAAAAATTACTGTAACGATTTGATGTACGTGAGGAAAAAAGGTAATAGGAAAATGCGATCACGAAAAATGACGCAATTTTCCGGTAGAAAATGACAATCCAAACGGGGCAAATGGGATCTTATCATCATCCATGAATTGAAACATGCAAGTAAATTAGATTATCGTGTGTTTTAGCAGCAGCAAATTAAATTAGCTGCAACCATCGCTAATTTTAAAAGGAAGAAAAAAAAAAAGAAAGAAACGCAGAATCAACGAACAAAGAACCAAGCATTTACGACAACAGCTTCTCTTTTCCCCGCCGGAGTTGCCCCATAAAATACAAAAAGTGCAGAAATTGACTGCGGATCACATCACGGACAGAGTTTAATGATATTCCAAAAACATATTAATTTAGACACGAGTTGTTGAGTAGCGAGTAACTAGTACATTAGTACATTAGTACTTGTTTGGGTCTAGCTATGTATGTATGTATGTATGCGTCATGTGTGTTTTTCTGTAATACTCTACCATTAATTACTACAACACAACAACTATGATCCGATATATACTCCATTGGGTTGGGCTGGGATTAGTAAATAAATGATTGGTTAGTGAAAGAACAAATGAATTAGCTAGCGCCTAGCCTAGCCTAGCAGCAGCAGCAGCAGCAGTAGTAGTAATTACCCAACATTAAAAGCTGAGGTGATGAAGACCGACCTCTTTTTTTCCAATTACTAATTCCAAGCATAGACCACAAGCGAAAAGCCACAAGGACCCCCCTTGAGCTCATTCTCTTCCACGCTCGCCCATTCCATCACGGAAGAAGTAGAATTCGAGGAGGAGGAGACAGAGGACAGAGACGACGAAGACCAGCTCCTTCCCGATCTCATCTTGAACCCCTTTTTCATCATCATCGTCGTCGTCGTCTTCTTCTTCTTCTCAAACCCAATTAAATTTAGACCCCCGCAGTCTTGTTGCAACGTCTTATTTTTCTCCACCTCATTCTTCTTCAAATTGCCGCTGTTGGTGACGAAGTCGTAGTAGGAATAGTCATGATGATGATGAGCATCCTTCTCCTCATCGTCCTCCTCCTCCTCCTCCGTAATTAAACCTCCCGGTTTTCTCTCAAATTTGAACATGAACAGAGCATAGCCATTCGTAAGCTCATGATCGTCGTCTTGGACGAACAACCAGTTGTACACGTCCCAAGACACCTGAACAGGGGGGATCCCATCGTCACCTTCAACCCTTTCGTTTCCTCTGAACTTCCACTTCAGATGCTTCACCTGCAGAACCCTTTTGTCGGCGATGCTAAAGCACAGCGTGGGGCCACCTTCACCCCCGATAGCCCTGTAATCAATCGATACATCTATTTCTTGTTCGCCGCCTCCAATATTAGCTCTGGTGGTGTAATATAATCTTTTCTTGTTGCCATAAACGTGCTCTCTTCTCAAAACCATTACTTGGTTTCTGATCTCGGCAGCCGCCGTCTCCTTAGGAGTTGGCCTAGCTCCTCCTCCGCCGCTGGCGATGCTCCTTGGGAGTTGGCATAGCGGTAGCAGCTCCTCCCCAACAAGGAGCGTCATTTCTCCCCCGATCAAAATTGCGACGTAATAACCGGATGCGGGGTCGGGTCTCGATCCGAATTTGGCCCGGGAAAGATCCCAGAACACCCGAGCAGTAGTAGAGCTAGTATTTAGAAGACCAACAAGTGTTTTGGATCCTCGTTTCTTCCAGAAGGTAAAGCGCGGATTGAATTGAAGGTGGAAGGAAGGGGACGGTGGAAAAGAAAGGTGGTGGTTGTCGAGGAGGAGGTAGATGTGGAGGGAACGAGTGCCGAATGAGCCTTTGGACCAGGTGAGGCCAAAGAGGCCTTGTTGAGTTTGATAGAGGGAGGTGGTGAGATCAGGATTGGCGGAAAGGACCGTCTTGGGGGCGGAGGCGGCGGTGGTACGGAAGCACGAAGGAAGGGAAAAAGAGCGGTGGCCGGGATGCGGCATTTTGAGAATTCCAACTATAATGACTCTGGGTCTGGAGTGAGGTTTGGGAGATTGGTTGGATTTGCTTTTGTGAAATGTGATGATGGAAATTGCGGGTTTATGTATACTTAGTGATCCGCGCACCCTCGACGTGTACAGATGTGGAGTCCTGTGGACTTTGAAAAAACATATGTATGTATGTATGTATGTATGTATATGATGCACTAAAAAACATGAAAACACGAAAGGATAAAAAATAAATGCACAAAAGATGGAAGGTTTAATAAACGTACGAGTGAATCCCTCACTAGGAATAAGAAGGTGACTAAATATTTTATTTATTGTCAGGAAAAAAATTTATAAAAAAATAAACAAATTATTCAGAGCTAACCAGGATCACAATGAAAATGTTAGAAGAATACTACAAACCCAAAAAAAATCCTTCGGAGAATCCAACTATCCTTCCTTCATATGATATGGGTGGAAGTCTACAACCACTTCTTTCTCCTTTCAACTTTTCTTACACGTGTATTATGACTATTTATTTATCAATGATGAAGGGAGAAATGCATTAGTATATCTATATATGTACTGTAGTTTAGTAGATGTACTGTAGTTTTGAAATGTTTTAAATACCATTAGACAAAAATACGGAGGTTTAGATAAGTATGAAAAAATAAAATCAACGCGACCGTATCAATGTCGGAAGAGAAAAATGTGGTATTAAGTTTTTAATTGCAGCTACATTGTGTCTATTTTTACCATTAACAATAAATGTAAAATAAGATGACGCACCTTTTAACACCAACACTCACTCACGTATTATATGTGCTAATGACTAATGATAAGGGTATACTCGGTATGCGTGCAAACTTTGATCTTTTAAAAGTTTTTTGAATGGAATTTTAATTAATTTAGTGGTTACAATATATTTATGGGCGATTATGGGTAAACACCATAAGGTATGATTTAGTGATCGCGAGGATGAAATAAGAAATCCAAAAAATGACAAAAAACATTTACACCTAATCCAATATTCTCTCCTTATATACTTGTGCTTAAGGCATATGCGATGTGTGTGTAATTCAGAAACACTTTTTTGTGAGTTAATTTTACATAAAATTTTCAAGGCATGCACGAATGTGCGTGCAACTAATAAAATAAATTCGTGCCAAATTCTTGAGTATATTTGAAATCATTTTCAAGAGAATTAGTTTTATGGTCTAATAGTAAATATGTAGAAAGTTCACTAAAATAAAACATATAAACAAATAATTGTGTAGTAGTAATTCATAACCATAATAATCGATAGTTGTTAATAGAAATTAAGGTTTATTAAATACGTTGAAAAACAAAATAATAAAAAATACATATTAGTTAGTTGGAAGTAGGTAAACTATCAATGATAGTTTAAGAAGAACGTAAAATGACACGGAAAAATTTACACCAACCCTGCCTTTCTCTTTTTATTAAGTATATTGACCGGTAATGATGCCACACCCAATGTGTGTTTAAAGATCATAGTTAGTTTGTAACATTTTTGGTACTTTACTTAGCAAGTAAATGACAAAATTTTAGTATAAAAATCATAATTAGTTCTCAACATCATCAACAGTTTACTTGGCGAGAAAAATGGCAATATTTGAGTATGTAAAAACAATTGGAAAAGTTGATAAATTAGGAGAGGAACGTCACTCCCATGAATTTAAGAATTTTTTAGGCTAGCCTGTTTGCTTGGGCTTTGTAGGGAAGAAACATTCATTAATCACTTCACTTAGCAAGAAAATGACAAAAATTTGAGTACGGAAAAGAAAAGGAAAACTGAGAACTTGAGAACATAATTCACTTGCATAAATTCAATAGATTGAACTAAAGATTGTAAATTACCTTGACCTTTGATCTTGATCGAATCATCCCATGCTGACCATCCATCCCCCTTTGAATTGTTCGGTAAAAGTACAGAAAGTGACAGAAAAGATTTATACCATTCAATCTATGTACTCGGACTTTATTATTGTAGAGATATATGTGGAGATTGTTGTTGTCTGGAAACCATGGAAGTTACGCACGTACGTAACACTGCGTCGTCTACGTTTTCCAATTGGTTAAAGCATTTTCTTATAGGTTAAAGCAATACAGGTTTTCTCATCATTGGTCCTCTGATGTGAAGTGATGATGTGTTCTTTAGTTCCCTTATGTGGCAGTTATTAAATGGATTAGATATTCTGTTAATCAAAAAATTTATACTGCTTAATAATTCTTGCCAAATTTACCTTAAACACTAATTAAGATTTGACAGTAACAAATTCCTGAATTAATAACTTGAAACTAATTTGGGATACTTCCATCCTAACTCAAGTGCTAAATAGAGCCTCATACTTATTAAATGGATATATATATATATATATGTTAATGAAATTTATAATGCTTAATTATTCTTGTACGTCTTATGTTGAAAACGCCCTATGTAGCCTCAATGAATATTTGAAAAAGTAAAATAAATTTCATTAAAATAACACTTAGGATTTTTTTAATGGGTACTCAAACACTCGTTAACACACCTATTGTTCAATTAATATATTATGTATATACACATACTAACAATTATTACTCTTTTTTACATTTATATTTTTTTCTATTTAATTTTATCTACCTTCCTTTGTATTTATTTACTTTTTTTAATTAATTATATTTCAAAAAATATAACGCTATAGCACTTGTTCTACATATAAAGAACAAGATAATAATTATTGTACTATTTTAAATATTATTTAAAATAAATACTATAGCACTTGTGATGTGATGTAAAGAAAATAAAAAAGTAGTTAAAAATATTTTTTTAAAAAAATTGAAAAAACGTGTTTATAATACAATAAAAATAATAGTTAGAAAAAAAAAAATAGGTACCCAAACAAACAAACAAACTCGTTGTCATTGGACATAGTGTTTGTGTATGGATAGACCATATCGACCCATTAGGCTTGGCAACGCAATCCGGTATTAGTTGAGATTGTGGTTTCTGGATAAATCTTGGTTTAGGTGGGAATTATAAGCAGGTAGGATTCACAAATTCACATCACACCCAGTTTATAAGTAGGTCCGTTATGGAAGGAAATGACCTGCTCTACGAAGAAGAGATAAGAGTTGCTAAGAATGACGGCTCAAATGAGAGATCGCCGTTGCCCTGAACCGGCTAGCTGGTCGCCGGCCAAAGTGGCAACAGTTAAGAGGACGAGAGCTCTGGAACAGGAGGCGGAGGGTTGGGGAGAGAGTTGAATGGGAACCCGTCGGGATGCATCAAGTGCAGAAGCGGCCAAGACAGATGTCAAACAGAAGCTGAATGACAAAAAATGGGCATCTCCAAAATGAAATATCTCAAGTTCAGTTGATTACGAAATAATACTCTATATTTTACTTGATTAAGGATCATTGAAATGTGCTTCATACATTGAATTACATATTTAGGATGAAGACGTCCATACCTAACTTGTTTAATTAATTTTTCCTTACCTTTCTCTTAATTAATCATGTTGTCATGAATGTCCTACTTGAGATATTTGCTACGTCGTAGACATATTCAGCTTTGACTCCGCAAGAAAATGAAGGTTCAAAGATTCAGCAGCATAATTCAGCTTTTCATGACCGGCTAGGTATAGCATTCATCTTAGAAAAAAAACTTCACATACAGCATTTGATTAGTAGATTCAACATTCATGGCAACTTCACATCATGTTGTTTAATAAAGCAGTTTGAATTTAGTAATACCAAAATGAAATGAGAGATAGCAAATAAGGTTTATGACGTCCTCCCAAAAGCTGAAGAAATTATAAATACTTACAAAAAGTTTAATAAACTAGAACGATCGCGAGTTCAAGAATAACAAGGAAGAAACTTTTGCATGTTACGTCCCAAGGGTTCATTATGACTTTTACTTATACTGATTCAAAACTGATGCAAGACTTTCACAAGAAAGGGCGCAAATTTGAAATAATTCAGTCAGAGTAGGCCTCAAGTCAAAATGTAAGACCTTTTACCGATGGTCAGCCGGTCAGAGATGCATTGGAATGCCAATTTTTTAGGTTTTGGCATGGTTTGAAACTTTGAAGGTGGGACAAATTCTTTTCCTCAGAAGTATTCTTCAGGTCCAGGATCAGAAAAGGAGAAAAGTCTCTTGATCCTCGCCGTTAAAAAGGTACAAAGTAATAAGGGTCAACAGTCGTCCAACTAGTTTCACGATTGCCAATCGGGCATCAATGTTCAAGTCTAAACTCTTACGTCTGTACATACAACGGTAGCAGTTGGGACAGGCTTCCCATGAGTCGTCCATGCGTGTTGAAACTAGGAGTGTGAATTTTCAATGCAAATTATGTTGACTCACCTAACAAAAATAATTATATATTTAAACTCGATTTTTAATGAGTGTTAAGCAAATAAATTTGATTTTTTTTCAATCAAATAACAGTAAAATGCAGTTATTTCTTGTCAAACAACATGCGAAAAATTAGAAAAATAAGTGAAATTTTAAGTAACTCATAAATGGATAATTGGACATACATCCATACTCATTTATTAAATGAGTATGAATAATTAGTTTGATTCAATTATACTTATTGGCCAATTATGACCCGCTTCCCAAAGCACCCATTTTGAAACTTGTAGTTGAAAGACTTTGAAGTCAAAGAATCTGATTGCAAAAAGATTTGAAGATAGGAATTTCAACAGAATGTTTTTTTAGTATAGGAAATAGGAGTTTTGTTTAAGTATCCTCAGCTGTTTCATATACACATACATACATCAATACATATATTATTATCTTAAAGATACAACGTTACATATAATTTGTACCTCTGAAGTGTGGATTAGTTTTTCCGTTGACCTTCTGTAAGCCACAATGGGTTGCTCCTTCAACCGCTGTTCAACAGTCCAAGGTCCTTATTGAGCTTTCTACCTAAAAGGCCTAAACTTAACCATTGCCCAAATTGTAGAAGCCTAACCCTTGGCAATCCACAACCTTGATCATTAACGATTCAACAGTTCCTTATTTTTAAAAAAATTGGACGAATTGTCTCAATATCTTTTGAGCGTAAAGTTGGGCTAATCCGGGTCCTTCAAAAAAAAAAAAAATTCTACGTTTCTACAGCCTAAATCCATACATGCTATAACTTTAAATACAAATAGTACAAATTATCAATTCTTGTGGTATAAGTCATTAATTTATTAAAGGTATGAATTTAGGTTGTAGGGTGTGAATTTAACCCATCCCTAAGTTAAAAATATTAATTAATAACTTATGACTTTTTAGATGTTTTTAACCAATTAATCTTTCCATATCTCACCTCTTCATCTTAACAGCCAACTCTTTTTGATATGAGACTCTGGAAGTGACAAAGTTAACTACCATTAAACGTGGATAAATAACTACATATTTCTCTAGAGAGTTTAGAAGTTTTTGTTTTTTTTTTTTGTATATAAATATCATCATTCATTCATTAAATCTGCACTAATAGTAGAAATTACGGCAACCATATATAGAGTCAAACAGAGCTGAAGAACGAGATACTACAAATTTAAAAAATCAAGAGAATATCACACCGTGAACCTTGAAAAATACATAAAAGATCAAAAAATGTTTATAATTCGATGATGATCTGTGTATGCTTCCAACTGCACTACTTGCACTATTTAGGTCCAAATATGAATATAATATTTGATGATGAGATAGATTTAAGGATCCCAATTTGATAATCAAATATGAGAAAAACTTAGATCAATAAAAGAAATGTAAAAACTAACAAAAATCTTATTGGGATTGAGAGAAGAAAACTTTCACCAAGAATTTTTAAGAAAGAAGAAAAGATAAGAAACTCTCATTATAAAACTTTTAGAGAGACTTCACAAAAATAAAGGAAAGAAGATATAGGGGAGAGAGAGAGGCCAAAAGACCCTCCTACGGAAGAAGATGTCTTATTTGGAAGGGAAGAAAAAAGTTAGAGAGAAGGAGGAAAGTCTAGGTTTAGTGATCTCCTTAGTGACCTTCTATATTTTAAATTACCACTTTTAGAACTCTCCCTAACCTTACTTTGATTATGTAAAATTAAATTACCACGAGAATTGCCTATACAACTCTTTTTAGGGATATAAAAATTAAAAATCTTGATTAGCAATACAAGTTAAGTTAATATAGGGAAAAAATCGCGATGGTTCTCAAACTTTTAACTTTGCGCACTTTTAGTCCTCCAACTAATAGGTGCGTAAATGTAGTCTTTCAATTAAAAAAAATTGTGTATTCCTAATCCATCCGTCCAATGTGGCTGTTAAGATGGACGGGAAAGACATTATGTGCAGCATTTATATAGAAATTTTAAGAAAAAACATTTAGGAGAGGCGTTAAAGGAGAGATTTTGGAATATTGCATGTTGTACTACATCTGAGCACTTTAATGAGGCAATGGTAGATCTGAAGACGTATGACAAGGAAGCATACAACTGGGTGAAAAAGGCACCTCATTCTCGGTATTGGTACAAGGCATTTTTCCTAACTCATACCAAATGTGATATGTTGGCCAATAATCTTTGTGAATCTTTCAATGCTCATATCCTTGAAACCAGGGATCAACCTATAATTTCACTGCTGGAGGCTATTAGAGAATATATTATGGATAGGATTCAACAAATAAATGCAGCCATGGAGAAATGTAAAGGTCCTATTAGACCACTGTCCATCAAAATTGTTGATGAAAGGGTCAAGCATTCAATCCACTAGAATTCTATTTGGAATTTTGCTGTTGGTTATCAAGTGAAAGGCCCAAGAGGTTACCAATGTGCTGTAGACCTAAAGAAAAGGCAGTGCACTTGCAAATTGTGGGCCGTAAGTAGAATTCCTTACTGTCATGCAATAGCAGCAATTCATAGGAATAATGGAAACCCTTATAACGAACTTGAAGATTGCTACAGTAAAGATCTATTTCTGATGATATATTGTATTGTTCTCCAACCAATTAGTGGTGAAATTCTATGGTCCCCATCGATCATGCCTCTATTGGACCCATCACTCACAGTTGTTCAACCTGAGAGGCCAAAAAAGGCTTGAAGAAGAGACATCACAGAAGGAAAAAATCATGGCAGAAAATTGAGAAGAAAAATTGTTATACATTGTAGAAAGTGTAGGAAGGCATGTCACAAAGCAATTACATGCAAAAAAGGGTCCAATCAATCTAATCAAGTAGAACAGGGTACTGATGATGGTGTACATACTCCACAGGGTACATTGCCTTATAAAAGTCTAAAGTCCTCTGCGAGGCCATCTAAAAAGCAGACTCTAAGTGTTACACATGCAAATGAAGATTAAAATCTTACTTTTTTAAATTTGCTGCCTTTGCAGGTTAGAAAAGGACCAGCAAAGGAAAAAAAGGAGGACTGTAAAGCAGTCATCTCCTCAAGTTTACGAGACCAATGAGCATCAACAGTCAGGATTTGAATTTGTACACCAATATGAGCATTAGAATGAGAACCAGCAACAACAAATAGATCAGCAAGACCGCCAATCATCATTCCAGCATGTCCTCAACACAACAACTAGCTCCTAAGAGGCAGAAACGAAAAAGTTCTTCAAAACAGCTTTTAACAGATGCTGATAAAGGATTTATCAATTTTAACTATGCATATTTGAGCAAACAACCTCCCTTCACTGTTGGGAATTGGAGGGAAAAATGGAGTGGCAGGAGCAGAGAAAGAGCTGGTAAATGAAGGGGAACTGGAGGTAAAAAAGGACAGAATGCAGTTTAAAAATCCAACACCCACTAAATTAGTCTATTTTTGCTAGACTCAGTAGCACTTTATTGAACGATGGGTAGATCGCTTTTGACTGGGAAACATCTTTTATAATTGTAAATAGACAACTTTTGACCAAGTAATTGATTTTTTATCCAACTGCTTAGCATTTTGTATAAATGGATTAGTTTTTTGTCTACTAAACGTTAAATGGTCAAGCTTGACTGTTGTATCCCTATTGACTGTTATGTTGGCTTTTATCCACTTGTAAATGAATAAATATAATAGGGCATTTTGTTAGTTATATATGTTTCTGTTATTTTTAGTATTCATTAAACTGTTCCTATTCTACTATCATCTTTATGTGGCTGCCAGCCTGCCACAACAATTTCAAAGCTACACCGGTTCAGATTAAACTTTATTTCATTACTTCCATTCTTCCAAAAGTATAGAGTACAATTCAACTTCACATTCGTTAGCCTAGCTAACATTACAAAAGGCCAACACAATATGGCAGGATTGAAACACAATTTCTACATGAACACATAAATCAGATTACTCCATCATTATCTTGATGGATACAATTTTCACATGAACACATTTTTCATAGAGCTCCTTCAATTTGCAGCATTCCAGAAGTCCATCTTTCATCTCGATGCCAAACCACCACTAATAAGATTAAAACCTAAGAGAGTACCAGTAGCCTTACAAGACACTTCCTAATATGCTTTTGCCTCACCAATTCTTGTTCCATGTCCTTCACTTTCACCTTCAACTTTGCAGTTTTTGACTCAATTTGCTCAATAAATTTTGCAATACATTCCTTTGTTGCTCAGTTGCATTCATCCTTCTTAGAATATTAGGTATCACCTCAATTGACTGACAACACATTTCCCCATTGATCCAATCCCAAAACTCGCAATCCCCATCTGCGCATATTGCATATCTCCTGCCAGGATTTCGAGATGTCCACGAAGTAACCATCTTTGTCGATTTACCTCAGGGGCATACAGGAAGAGTTGAAGTGTTTAATCTTCTCATTTTCGGCTCAATTGAGAGTTGAAAATCTACTGCTACCAGTCCTACAAGTTTCGGATGTCAATTGGAGTGAAGAAGGAGAAGAAGTAGATTTAAGGTAAGTCTTTCTGCTGTGCTCCAATACACGTGTCCATTTCAATAAACTACCTCAACGTTTTGGTAGCTTGATCCATTTGAGGTTTCTATGCATAAAAGACTGTGGAGTGAAAGAGTTGCCTATCTCACAAATGTTATGTGAGTAGTCCGTAATGTGTTTTCCGTCCATCTTAACAGTCAAATTAGACGGATGGACTAAAAATACACAATTTTTTTAATTGGAGGACTACATTTACACACCTATTAGTTGGAGGACTAAAAGTGTGCAAAGTTAAAAGTTTGAGAACCCCCGCGATTTTTTGCCCAGTTAATACATGTAGTTCACTTTAGGGAATTGTTGTAGAAAAAATAATTATAACAATAACTAAAAAAGCAGTTAAAAAGTGTGCAAGGGCAATTAATACTTGAAAACAAGTTTAGAGAAGTGTAAAAAAGTTTTTTTTTTGGCCAAGTGCTCAAATTATAATTTAATTCACTCAAGTGAAACAAGTTTGACGTCCTTTGTTCTCTCTCGCCCATTTTTTTTGGCCAATGATGAATGTTTATGGAAAAAAAATTTTAACTTCTAAGTGTTTTTTTTTTTGTTTTTTAGGAAGTGGGAAGGAGAAAGTAGAGAATTAAACATAGGACCTCTGGTTTTCGATGTCTCAAGTTTAATCATTAGATTAAAGCCTAATTAGAAAAATTTTTTTAATCAGATTATATGCACCTATTAATCCGATTAAATGGCTGGGTGCTGAGAGTGGCAGTTTAAAATTGGATGGGATAGGATGGGGCATAGGAGCCTGATAATGATCATGTTGTTGAAAGGCTGAAGACCAACATGAGAAGCCCAACTGATATTGGATCAGAGCACCAGCAGATTACCTTTCGGTACTCTAAAAAAAAATACGGACGTTTGGGATCCGTATGCCCAACTAAGTAACGATCAGAGGCGAGCATAGACTTGGTTGTAGACTTAAATAACACAAAAGAAAAGAAAATGTAGAATAGAGGTTAAGAAAAACTTTAGCCAAGTTATGAAACCAAACATTATTATTCCCTCGTAAATGCATGTCAAAGAAGTCTTGACAGGTGAGACTAAAGAATGGTTATCACTAGAAGAAAACCAATAATAAATCGATCACATCACATTGAGGAAAACACTTAGAAGAATAAATCTTGTATATTAATTCCAAATTTTTTACAATTCAAGAGTACGTACCAATTTATGGAACTAATACAACTATTAAATACGTAAGTGCTTATTCAAGACGCACTGGAGCATAATTCGCATTGTTATTGTTGAAATATAGAAATCTAGCATAATTTAGCTAGCATCTTTAATTCTATAATGTATACATTTACTCTTTGCAAAAAAAAAAAAAAAACTTTCAATTTAATAAAATTAACACCCTTGACTCCTACGCGTGCATGATAATAATCAAATACTTTTTGAGCAAAGTACATAGTTGCGGCGCATGCAGAGGAAGAGCAAAGTAGAAAAAAAAAGATGGGATCCAGAAGATGAAAGATTCTACACCTAGCGAACGAACTGCATGCCAATGCCTTAATTTATAAGCCCCAACTTCCCTTGCCATATATATATATATATGATGTGATAATGAGAGGATGAAAGCTGAACTCGTCTCCTCGATCTAAGGATAAATAAGATTACGCGACGGTGAAGGATGAGTACGACTTTCGATGAGATTAATATATAGTAGTACTCTAAATTAATAGTTATTGGATCTTAAGGAAACAAAAAAGAACTAAAACGTGATGTTTATGTATATAATAAAAAGTGTGACAGAAAATGGTACAGGGTGTGGAACAGAAGATCCATTGCGTTAAACTAATATATAAGTTAATTAGGAAGTTATCGATCAATAGATACCCATTTAAATACAGTATACATTTTAGTGGCACTGATCAAGAAGAAAAGGAAATGGGAGGGATGATTGATGGGCAAATTCGGACATATAAACCCCACATGCAGATGCAGATGCAGATGCAGATGCAGTGCTACAACGAGACACTGAAAGGGAGGGCTGTGGTGGGAGAGGCCTATGAATGACTCAATTGACTCTCTTCAAGTTCAAACCATCCCTTTCGTCCGTGTTGATTTTCTCAACTTGAGGAGGTTCGGTTGCTAATATTTGCTAACATCGCTGATTTGAATTGATGCTAGCTCTAGCTACTGCCTCATGTTGTTACGCTAAAACTCCTCCTATCATTTAACAGACAATCCACAATACACTCTCTGAAAGCCATACTAGATGATTGATTGCATCTTTAATCTCTCCTTCATATTCATGGTTTTTGCTATTTCCATTTCCACCCCATTCTTTTCTTTTTTTTGTTTTGTTTTTGTCTTTGCACCCAAGAAGAAGAAGAAGAAGATATTATTGAAAGCATATTGGCTTTTCATTCAAAGACTAGGCCACCAACCAAACAACCTTTTTCCTGCCTTTCTAGGCCTACATAATATTAACTCCTCCATGCTTTCATTTGGAATTTTGCATGACACCACCACTCCTAAGTCCTATCTGGATGAGATCCACCACATCCAATTTCAAAAGAGATCCAGCGAGCATTCATGAGATGCACATACATATGCAAACATGCTCTGCTCTAGGTGGCGCAATCCTGAAAAGATTGAATTGAGTCCATTACCATACATATCAAATGATTGCCTTTTCCTCCCAACATTTTGATTATTGTGTACGCCATTACCATCATTGGTTTTGACCACTTTTCTTGCCACGAAGCAACACCGCCTTAATTACTTTGACTCCTTCCCGATACATACAGAATCTAATTCTCTCTCTGATGAGGCCTTTCTCTCATTTTTGCATTCCTGCCATCTTTTTCACTCATTCGGGTAGAAATCAAGATCACTGCCACCATCCCAACAATTACTACTCACCCCTCACCACCATACATGCATAGTTTTCTGTTGTAAGGCTGCCAATAATCTTGCACGGGTTTCTGGTCTGCTTTCTTTGTTTTTGAAGCGAACATTCCTTATTTATTTATTTTTTATAAAAATCTGCTAAAGCTAGCAGCTACCTTTGGATGACAAACTCAACTCAACTTTGTGTTCCAATCCAAAAGCATGATCGCCATACCAAAACTATGTGCTTCAAGAATCAGATGCCCTTCATTTATGCCGTACTTAACCTGTCTACCTAAATATATACTTTTCTACCTTCCCGGAAAATGTAGTAGATGTCCCAAAAACAGCTATACTACTATTAGTGAAGGTACGCATGTCCTTGAATTCAACAACAAATTAAGTGTCTTAAAAGAACTCTCTGTGGTTATTCCTTTCGGGGGGAAGAAAAACAAAAAAAAAGAACTCTGGTTTTTATATCTCTATATATATATCGGTTATCCTAATATGCAAATTAAATACAAAGTATATATGTACCAACTAATTCCGTATACGGATGTTTCCTTGTTTCTATGATACCAATGACCAAACTCAAGAAAGGGAATTAACCTGCTTCATGATATTCTTCTACTCATTGCCTTTGACTGTAATAAGGTTTGCAAAGTGGTTCTTGTTCTTATAGATTTGCAAGTAATAAGTTTAACCCCTCGGCAAAGATCCATCTTGAGCTTCCTATATGTATCTCCACAACAAGCTCAATTTCTACAATACGTACAATGATTGGCAGACCGTCTTAATTTCCCCCATGATTACAGCATCTGCATGCCGGGGCCTCATCGAATAAAGAGTTATCTCCTCATATATCTGCCAGTTCGATACCATTTGACTTGCATATCCAAATTCCTTTCTATTTTCGAGACATCATCCTTTAATTGGAAGAAGAAATAGGAAAAGGAATAAATTTGACTCTTCATCACTGTAGGCAGAAGAATTTATGTGTTTTCTATTTATACCATCACTAACTTTGTTAGGAAACCAAATGCAAAAGCAAATGAGTAACGTTTTTCAAAGTCCAAAAGCGCGGCCATATCTGGGACAACAATGAGACCCCCGAAATTTCTTACTAAGATCGTAAATAGTGCACGGAATAATGGATTTAAAGGGAGTGCAGCATCCAGGACTAATTATAGTACGTGAACTTTGCATTGTGTATTGAAAACCTATATATATATATATATATATGTATGTACCTGTACCTTTTGGGATTATCACGCTAGCTTTAAGTAAGCTATTTTCGTGCATGTAGAAGCTAGCTGGGCTTGGACCGTTCCAAAAGAAGGAAAAATAAAAAAAAATAAAAAACAAAGAGTAACGCAGAAGCACAAGAAAACTATAAAACACATAATTAATGTAAAAAATATATATATATATAGGACTGTTAAAATAAAACCATTTTTAGATTTGGAAGTTTACGACGGTGAAAGGGTTCATAGTTGAATTTCCCGTATACAAATTAAATGAGATACAATCTGTTACTATATTTCTTGCTTTTATGTGTCTTTTTTTTTTTTTTTCCCCTTTTCACTTATAAAGCGAGTCTCTTTATTAGAGTATACAAGTGGTTAAAATAATGAGGCGTTTGATTTGGTTGTTGGGACAGCAATCATAGAGACCACCATATATAATAGTACGAGTCCGTCCCATTTTTCGCTACATGTTTTAGTTTCGGATGCCATGATCAGCAGCTAGCTATAGTATCAAGAGCATCACTACATGAGTTTGTCCTTGGCAAATAGAGAGAAAGGAAAATTGGAAGAGGAGATGACTGTGGAGATGAAATCTAGCTTCAATGATTCGGTTAATTAATGAGGAAAGTTACTCCCCCCGGGTGACAGTGAGGTAATTGATGTAGGTAGTCGTGACCTATTTGGTGTATTACACTCGTGATTGGTGACTTTGGCTAGTAAATGTTACTTATATGATGATTCTTGAGATTGGAGAAGTTGGGTTGGTCAGGTGAAACTTCGTGTCCTCAAAGAAGAACCTAAAATTCAAACAACTAATGATAGTAAACTCACTAACATGCCATGATTTATCCACCTTTAGGGAATGAAAAGTGTGAAAGAATAAAATTTGTGGGGAACAAAATCAATTTCAACAACAGGGGAAACAATCATGTAGTTTTACTAGATGAGGTGGGACAAAAGCAAATAACCAACCCAGCTAAAGGCAAAAGCAGCAGCAGCAAGCACGCATTATGCAGAAACCACCACATAGTATGTAGTAGTAGTAAAATTTACCCCCTAGCTTAATACTACAGTTTAATTAAGAGCAAAGAAACAGCTACCCACTACTATTTTGAAAGCCGCTCTAGGTTTTATTAGGTCCTGACAGTTTTAGTGATAACAACACCTCAGTATCAGGAGAATATTATTATACCCAATTAATAAAAAAGAAAGAAAGAAAAAAAAAGGGTGGTAGCCGTAGGGGATGGTGGTGGCTCAGCTGAATGATACTACGTACTCTACTATAGGCCGGGATGGTTCATTAATTAATTAGCTCTCTTGAACTAAATTACATTTCTTTTTATTCTTAATTAGTGAAGTCTTGCTTAGGAATAGTTTAATTTGAAACTAACAAATTAATAATATTGGCATGGCAATTTTCTTGGGTTTTGTGTTTTCGTTTCTCTCGTCCCCTTTAACTAATAAACTTTTTCGTTTGACGTCCATAATTAGATAAGATTTGGAAGTGTCTGCAAAGAGTACAAGGCATGAAAGTAAGTATACCTACAAATCAGTCTATTTATTATTCACACGGTGTTGCCAAAATTAGCCACAAGTTGGGAAATCGGCAAAATAGCTGCCTAAGCCTAAACATCGCATGAGAATTGAAAAAAAAAAAAATATTTTCCTGAGGAGAACAAGAAGGTTATCTAAAAAGATATACTCAGTTTCAATTTCTGTCTGCGCACCTAAATGCTATAACTATACACAGCACTGACGAGATTTACATCGAATTGTTTCAGGATATGGCCCAAAATTTAAATTTGGATAAAAACAGTTGGCAGGAGACTTTTTTTTTATTTTATTACATATGTCACGACGCTTGGAAAATATTATTATTACTCCTCCAACTCCAAGAGAGACTTTATTTATAGTCTGCCTGTGCCAGTTCATGTGAGAGCGACAGAGCTGATTTCAATACTTGAGAGCAAATGTAAAAAGGAATAGCTGTTCACTTGGTGCGCAATTGTCAAAGGAACAAGCCGAGAGTGCGGCCCATTCCATTTCTTGTGGTCCTAAATAGTTATAGAGGAAACAATATTATTAATGGCAATCTAATTACTGCATATGAATCTTTGTGTACTGGAACACTGAGAAGAGCAGAGTAGTTTTGGTGTGATGACTTGAAGTGAAGAAGCGCCATGCATAGTTAACAAGCTTGACTAATTCATCAGTGGGTGGATCAGCGTTAATTAATTTGACAGAGATTATTCATTCCTTAATCGAGTCAACGGGCGGGCGGTAGAAAAAAAAAAATCTTAAGTTGCGGGAGAACAGTGCATGCGAGTTTGGGAGAAAACAAAAGGAACAAAAGGATTTGTTCTGTTCTTTGAACAAAAGAAATTTAAGCAGCAGTTGTGGACTAGTTAGTACTTAGTAGTAGTGGAATCCATATATCTGCCGCAATTGGCGGTCCGATAATAGGAAACAACGTCGCGTCTGAATTTCTCTCTCCCCCCCCCCCCCGCCTCTCTCACTGTTAATAAACAAACATATACAATGGATCGATCGATGAATAGTCCGTCCAATATATGGATGGTGACGGGCAGTTGTTATAACATCAAGTCATTAGCATGGCAAAGTACTGTACAACCATGATAGCCAGGATAAGGATTGGACGTATCCTCCCTCTCCAATACATTTTTACACTACCACGCGGACACGGGCTTTGGAACTGGGATTCTAGGAAAGCTGAGATGATGGTGGTTGATGGAGGGAGGAGCTCCTAGCTAAATGAGCTAGCGTGCGTACGAAGTGCCTAATTAATTAATTAATAATGTGCATGGAAAAAAAATTGAATGATCAAAATGGATGGGGGAAGCCCGGACGGGAAGGGTTAACAACAAAAAATGAGGCAGCAAACTAGAGACTAGTCGGCGGAATGCTTTCAAATTTCGGTAGCAGCGGCACCTGGAGGAGGTGAGAGTTAATTTGTGAGATCTAGCAGAGCTCCAAGGAGGACTCGTAGTCCAGCAGTTCTTGAATCATTTGTTCTATGTGATCGTCTTCTTCAAGTTGCTTAACGAACTGGTGGTCCGCCGACGCCTCCTGCTGCGCCACTCCGGACCCCGAAGACAAGACACCCTTTTCACGATCATTATTTCCACCACCAATATTAAAGTTGTGGCAGTTAGGTGAACCGGAAGCAACCGCCGCACTGGAAGTGAAATGAATTTTGTGGTGATCAGTCGTCTGTTGGCGCAGGTGGAGCTGCTGGTGTTGTTTGGTGATTTGGAGGGAAGCCATGTAACACTTGTGCAATTTAGCGGTCAAAGTAGCAGAGAGGAGCTTTGAGGACGAGGTCTGAGGAGCATTGGGGTTGTAAGGGAAATTGGATCTGGCTCTGGGTCCGCACATTAAAGACGCCATATAGGCTATTTTGCTAAATAGAGGTAATTGAATCCGTAATTGTTCGTTATCTCTACCTTAGTAGCAACTGGCGTAATTGGGTTTATGGCAGGGGAGCATACGATCTAGTTTAAACAAACCCTCGTAGCGTGTTTGTTAGTTAGGATTGGGCCTTTCTAATTATTAATGCAATCTATAAATTAAATCCTATGGTCGTACCTAGGGTTATTTTTGGGTTAGAGAAATAGCTAACGGTCGTACCTTAGCTATCGATAAATTAAGGAAGGGTTGGTTGTTCAGCGCGTGCGAGACAACTATAACCAATCTATTAATAAATGTTGGAATTATCTGTGATTCGATGATCAGTGCATGAACCATTTCTGAAGTGTACCCTTGGCTAGAGTTTCTCCAATTATTTCTTTAAATTAATTATTTTCTGTAGTTACTTTATTTTTAGCATTCAATCGTGAAAACCCCCCATTTGTCTTGATTCGAAAAGGAATAAATTTCTCTCCAGTCCCTGAGGAGACGACCCTACTTACCACTGTCTACTAGTTAGTGAATTCAGTTAAATAATTAATTCAGATATATCGGATTAAGCAAACTCTTCGGGAACAGGGTGAATCAAGTAACCCATTGCACACCTAGAGTCCCTGCTCCAGTACTCGAATTGATTATTGACTGTTTTAGGTGGTAGTTAGGTTTTATTTATTATTATTGCACAGGTTTGGCACCTGTCACTCGCGTATTCCCCTAATACAAATCCAATCATGCCAGTTGCCACTATTTTAGAGCAATTAAATAATTACGGATTTAACGTTCCAATTGACATTAGGTTGCTAAATTAATTGAACGTCTGAACCCAAGATACTCAATTAATAAAACCACCATAGGCACTACAATCAGAGAATATGCAAATACCAATAAATAAGAGGAATAAATAAAATTAATTCGATTTCATAATTTTTAAATGAATCAAAACCTCCGTTGTTTCTTGACTAGAAAAATAGATTTAGTTCATCTCTGTTGGAACAATTTCATGCAAAATTGCAGAAATAATTGTTGAGTGCATCGTCCCCAATTGAGATGATTGAATTCGGTGGAATAAGAACAATTAAAAACTACAAAGTCAAAAGAATGACTAATGTTTTTGTCTTTCTTGGGATAGTCATACGATGGAATCAGCAAGATAGGAAAAAATAGCCAAAAAACCCAAAAGCTAGATTCCTTCTCGGGGGTTGGGTTCTCATGGGCTTAGCAGCAGGCTCCCCCGTTGTGGAGGTTTGGGGTGTCGTCCCCTTTGATGTATCCCACATCGGGGTTGGGAGGGTTTGGGTTGGTAGTTATAAGTCTCCTGTGGGACCTCAAAGGATACCGGCTTTTGGGGTTCTCTCGGGGTTTAGGTTTGTAAAAATTAACGTAAGCTCTTTGGGCTTCGAAAGAAAAAAAAAAAGATTCCTTCTCTCCTGCTTGTGGCGGCCAGCTCTCCAAGAAAAGGCTAAGTGTGGTCTCCTAGTCTCAATTGACTTCCCCCTTTTGAAAAGCTACCAAAACAAAAGAAAAGGAAAGAGTCCCAAAACAATAGCTCCTAGTCTACCGTCTTTTGACCATCAGATAAGGAAACAATTGTAACTTGATCTCCCTTTTCCTACTACTACTCAAACTCTTTTATTTATTGCCACAAGAATTAATCCTGTGTATCTCATGTTTACCGAGGACATATGGCCAGCAATTGCATCTGTTAGTAGACTTTGTGACCCCGCTTTGCAACTCTGGATGTCCCGTATCAATTAGCAAATGTAGCGAGGAATTTGCGTTTTTTTACCATATTTTATTCCAACTCCCTGCAATCAGCACAAATTTTCAAAAATGAATAAAATCTGCCCAATAAACCACATTTGGTAGGATAATAGGAGAGAATTAACTATAAAATAAATGACGAAAGTACGACCTATCACTAATGATTAGTTGTAAAATGTGATTTGACAAATGAGTTGATAACAATGTTGTTGAAATTAGAAACAAAGTCATCGTCAAGTTTTTCAATAACATGGTAATAGTTGAAGTCTACTTAATCACCCGTGACTTTTCAATGTTTTATGAATGTATATGTCAATTAAATTAAATTAAAAGATGCATTTTGTGGTGATTAAACATAACCTTTAACTTCCTGTAGAGCTGCCCTGTGATGTTTCAGACTTGAGCAATGGGGAATTGCATGGGTGGTTTGGTGCTCTACCATGTAAATGCAAAATAGATTTGGCCATGCAGATCGGGGAAAAAGTTATCTTTGATGCATCTTGAACAATCAATTGGACTCAGCTAATTCTTTCTCCGTCTACATCTTGCTAAGTCCCATAAAAGCTGGAACTCCCCATATTGTTCGAGTCCGAGTATTACTACTCAAACACTTGACCAAGGAGAAATAGCTCATAATTGGTCAAATGTCGGCAATTTTTCTAACAAGACAGTCGTGTGTTTGATAGGAAAAGACTTAGAAGGAAATTTCTTAGTATTCATGTTTAGCAAAATTGGGCTCTGAGGTAGTAATAGTGTGGTTCTTTTTATCTTTTCTGGGGCTTTGTTGAATAATTACACTCTCCAATAGATTAAATTTTTTATTTATTTTTTACACATAAATATTTCAATCTTGCACATTTAAATCCAATTCACGAAGGTTTCTTGGTTTTGGGATCCATTGGTTATGTGCATTAGAATTTCAATTTTGTCCCTTTAATTGCTTTAGCATACTTGCCTTACCCTACCAGTCAATGGAATTGGTACAAGTATGCATCAAGTATGGGTGATAATTTCTGACACGACATGATAACAAGACTTGAAATTAACAAGTTTTAACACGACCCGAATTTTAGTAGGTTATTATTGGATCAATCTGTTAGTGACACGAATGTATGCGGGTTGGGTTGAGTCAACGGGGAAGTTGACACACTAACCCAATAAATTGCTGATTTTATGATAATAATTAAGCACTACAAAGGCCGTTTTGAGTATTTAGTAAAAACTAACCACGATCAAATTTGTCTTGAAGATTTCAATTAGAAGTTTTAAAAAACTCAAAAGTTTTATATCTTATCATATATAGATCTATTTGACCATGTTTCTAAAAGGTTGATTGGATCACATTTCCTAGAGAGTTTTTGGAGAAAAATTACTTTAGTACTTTTAGGAAGTGATGTATATAAGGTAAAAGGTGATTAAAAAATATGTAGAGGAACATTCACGGAAAATGGAGAAAATTTTCAAAAGAATAGCAATCCAAATAAGGCCTAATTTATAGCTTATATTATGCTTGGAGAGCTTCATTATGTATTTTTTTAATGTTCTGAAAATTTTAAATATTGTGTTCAGCCACGGATTTAAGGGGGGGCTGGTGGGGGCTTAAGCCCCCCCCAAGCCGCCGGAAAACCCCCTATATATAGGGGATTCCGGCGGCCAGCCCAGCCAGTTGGGCGGTGACGGCAACGTGAATAATCAACAATATGAAGAAGACCTTGTGAATTATTCTCACTTTCTGTTTGAGCCTGATCCTCCAGGTCTTTTTTGAGACAAATAAATAGAGGCAAATGGCAATAGCAGTAGCGAGTGATACACACATCCATTTTCTTTTCATGACAAAATTGTGTAGTGTTTTATACTGGCAAGTACTTCAGCGGAACCTATGGAGGATGATGACAATCTAAGTTTTGTTTTCCCCTTCCTAAAAATCTTTCTTATTCAAGGACAATTAAGAGTATTTGGTGTGGATGAGGCCAATAAGGCGGACGCGGGAGTCGTCCAACTTACCCAATTCGGAACTGAAAGACATTGTAGGCATTAATGCAGGGAAATAACATGAGAAGTACTTGCAATCTTCTCAAGTAAAACTCAAAAAACTGATGAGGCTGTAGACGACATTAATTTATTTTCTTTTCTTTATTTGTTTGGTTTAGCAAATTTGTGTGAAGAGATCATGTCCCCCATGATGACTTGCGAGTTCATAAACCCATGATGACCTGCGGGGGCTTTTCTACCAATTCAAGCATTTTAAATTTGGGAACCTTTACTCAATTCTTCAATAATGCCTTGCTAGGTTAAGAGGAATAATCACACACATCGCTTTTTTAATAATGATAACGGGCCGGATAAATACGTATGCGGCCTGCAAATCCTTCAATTCAATGCTTTCTATTTCGAACCATTTGGTACTTATTGGAGAAGTCTATGTATAGAAAATAGATGTAGATTTATTTTGCAATTAATCATTTAATTGTCCGACCAAGACCAATGGTCTTCTTCCTTCGCTTTTTCTTTTTCAGGATGCATAAAACTCCGAAACTGAAGAAGACAGAAGAATTGTTGGGAACCTTATCCCATACTTGGCATTAGTTCTACCAGTTGCGACTGCTTCTGTTGAAAGAGTATTTTCTGCAATGAATATTGTCAAGACTGATTTGCGCAACAAAATGGGAGACGAGTGGATGAATGACTGTCTAGTTGTATACATCGAGAAGGATATTTTTGCAACAATTGAAAATGAGCAAATATTGCAGCGTTTTCAACGGATGAAGACTCGCAGAATGCAATTGCCTCCTCTTCGTTATTCGAGTGCAACAACTACCAATACTTCAAGTGTTAATCAATAACAAATTTTTGGGTATGTATAATTATATGTTTTTATTATTTTTATAATTATTGATTCTAAATTTTACTTATTAAATATATTTATTTCGTCACAAAAAAATTTTTTTAATACACTTCAGCCCCCCCAAAAATAAATTTCTGGCTCCGTCCCTGATTGTGTTGATTATGTATTTCAAAAAATTTATGATTTGTTTTAATAACAGCAATATTGAATCGATTACATGATCAAATGGGGGATTAAAATAAGTGATTAAAATACTAGACTCTTTCTAGCATAAATCAGTAAGTTGATTTAAATAATCCATCGTATCAAAAATATTTTAATCGTATAAGTCAACCCAACACAAAAGTCTAATAAGTTAGGTTAAGATTTGAGTTTCCTAATACAAACATGATAACGACATAACACCATCCATTGCCATCTCCACTTGAAAGTCGACAAAAGAGGCGGCTATGGGTTGCTTGACGTACATCATATTTCTTAATACATCAGTGTGTAATTTACTAACATCCTTAAATTATGAATTGAGTCAATCAAATCTTCAGTATTTGAGTTTTAAGTAATCCTAATGACCGTAGAGAGTGTGGAAAAATTAATACCTAATTTACTAGATGCAATCTCAATTCCTTTATTCTTATCTCAATTCTTTGAAGTTTCAAATAAGCCTTATCTCAAATCTTTGAAAGTTTCAATTATTATTCTGCAGCATGTACTTCGATTAGTATTACAATGGACCGAACCCTCTCAAGATTAATCCCTGTGCAACGAACAGGGTTTAAAACTAGTTAAACTAAGAAAGAGAATAATGGGTTTCTTTAATATACTGAACTAATTAACATGATGTTAAAAAAAATGATTTCCAGTATATGGGAAAATATTTGGAATTAACCAAAAATAAACTGGAAAAAATTCGGGCAGTCAACTACAAGCAGGAAAACTGCTAGATGTATGGTATATGTAGCCTTCCAACTATAAGCACTTCTATCATTTCTAGTTCAAAGACCCAAACTAATGTGTTACATAAACTGATTACCATTTTAGTTAATTGTTTACAGCTTTTAATTTGGAATTTAAGCTACCACATGTTGGAGGAATTCATTTGGGAGAATATTGTTTATTGAATTCTTGATTTGTACAACAGCACAATGCCTATATATAGGCTTTGTAAAATGAACCTCAACATTTAAAATCAATGAATCTAGATTAATATTATACAAGGTAAGATTTTAATTAATGCTAATGAGAAGTAATTGATATAAAAGAATAATTTTAAAATAACATCTCCTCAAACTCAAGATGTTTGCAAGGAAACCAACTCCAGTTTGCACATGAGATCATTAGGGAGAAAATTATATAAGGTAAGATCCTAATTGATGCTAATGAACAGTAATTGATATAACAGAATGTTTTACATTAACACCACAAGTGACCATACCTAATTAAAATTCCTATGGGTTTAAAATCTATATCATTTTAATTGTATATAGCTAAGCTGGTATCAAGCCTTAAACTTCCTGTATGGATCTTTTCTTATCGTATAAAAAGGCAAAGAGAATATTTATTGCTTTAGTTGAACTACTTCTTTTCTTATAGTAGAAAATGGCAAACAGGATATTTATTGCTTTAGTTGAACTACTAAGAAAGACTTTCGAGCATCTCTTATCCTTAACGTAAGTGCATATATGATTTTCAAGAAAGAGGAACAGAAGTTTCTGCATTTCCAAAAACCAGGTCATGAAAAAAGATCACCGAACACCTCTGGATTTATAATGGGTAGAAGCGCATGAATATTAACTGCTTCACTACTAGAAACAATTAATAAGGTTTGACTAGGTGATATGGAAAATTACAATGGCTTGGGATACTACGTTTTATCACAAAACCTTTTTGAGTTTGGATCAAATTAATGCTCTAATTTATTATTGCATATCTGACTAAGTTTATTTAGTTAGAGGATTCGAATCCATTCAAACTTTTATTTAACAAAAAAAAATTTTTTTGTTAGAGGATCTAAATCTGAAAAAGATAAGATTGAATTTCTGGCTGCTTCTCTTAGCTAATTCTCTATTATTTTCCCCACTATTCTTCCCGGGAATTATTTTCGCTTAACAGTTAAAAAGTGTGGAAGGTTAAAAAAAAGCACCAAATCATTCACAGGCGACAATTGATTGCAAAAAACGAAGAGGAAATAGAGTGGTACATTTAAAAAAAAAAATTTTGAGCGGCTTAAATAAAATTATACCTGTTTTCAATAGTACTCTGTTTTCAATAATAAAATTATACCTGTTTTCAATAATATCCCTAAAAAATAATGTAAAATTAAGCATCAATCAGGGCTCTCTAAGGAGTACCTATTGGAAGACCTGACGAAGATTCAAGAATTACATCACGAACTTGTCAAACTTTTTGTCGTTAAAGTAGAACTCTAATCAGGAAATTAACACTGATAGGGGACCCTTCCAATTAGTATATACCTTTATTGTTCTTTTTTTTTTTTACTTTCCATAGGAACAGGAAGGGAAAAACCAATATTAAATGCTCAGAATGTTAGCCGTAAGAAGATATAGGGTTAAAAATTTGGTGCAACATGCTCCCATAAAAATCGAGTGGCAAGAAATCTAAAATTTCTGCCCAAACCAATTTAATTAAAAGAAGCTAAAGTGCCAATGGAAGTATAACATTTTCACAGTAAGGGACCAGCCATGGAGAAAAATGATCGGATTAGTACAACATTGAGAAAAAAAATGATTCCAGAAAAGTATAGAGAGAAAAAAAAGAAAGTTCAGCTAAGAGCCTCGGCTAGATAAATGCATGTACCAAGTTGTTGAGAAAAGATTCATCTTACCGACTTAATATTTAAGTATTAAAAAGCCATCGACCTAACCTGTAGACCTAGTTTCAGTCAGGTGTAATTTTCTTCATGTGAGAGAGATAAACTTGGCGAATTGTCGAATGAAATATGCCTATATATAGTTTCAAATCTTTGCCCAAATTCCTCGAACCATCAACCGAAGAGTTAGCACAAGAAATACTAGATCTCATCCACAATTACCATGGGAGCTCCGTTCCTGATAACCATAGCGGCAATGGCACTACTTTCATCCCTTGCCATCGCTTCTGATCCTAGCCCTCTGCAGGATTTTTGTGTTGCAATCAATGATTCCAAAGCTGCTGGTAATTCCTTCTAATTAGCAGAAAATGTAGCGAAACATGTTTCTTTATTCTAAGTACGATTTTTGTGTCCTGTCATGTTTGGCTTGACATATAAGTTATCTCTTTCTTTATTTAATTTTTCACTACATTGTGCATGATACCTAGTAAGACTTGCAAAAAGCAATGTGGGTTCGTTTTCTCCACATTATTAACAGCTAGTTTTTTGAATGCAGTGTTTGTGAACGGAAAGATTTGTAAGGATCCAAAGGTTGTGAATGCCAACGATTTCTTCTTCCAGGGATTCAACATACCTGGAAATACAAACAATCAAGTGGGTTCTAATGTCACTCGTGTGCTTGTCAACAATCTGCCAGGGCTCAACACTTTCGGAATTTCCCTAGCTCATATCGACTTCGCTCCTTATGGTGTAAACACACCCCATACTCATCCGCGTGCAACCGAGGTCATATTTGCGGTAGAGGGCACTCTGGCTGCTAGTTTCGTCACTTCAAATCCACCAAATAACATGAAAAATCGCCTTTTTACCAAAGTCTTGAATCCAGGAGATGTTTTTGTGTTCCCACAAGGTCTGGTTCACTTCATACAAAATCTTGGGAAGACAAAGGCTCTTGCATTTTCCGGTTTTAGCAGCCAAAATCCAGGGGTCAATACTATTGCAAATGTAGTCTTTGGAACAGAGCCCCCCATTTCTCTAGGTGTTCTTACTAAGGCATTCCAAGTTGACAAGAAAGTCATTGACGCTCTTGAGGCACAGTTTTCTTGAGACAACTCGAAAGGATCCATGGATTCGTCCTAAATTATACTAGCATGACTTTTGTGCAATGTATGCACAGGGCATTGCGAAGATTGATATGATAATATCATAAAACTTTGTTATATGTGTGAGCATAAAGTGATATGTTATTAAATAAGTTAATGTCTCCTTTTTAGTTCAAGTTATTTTTGTTGAAACGGAAGAAAAAATGGAGATGACAGCGTTAGAAAATAACAACCTTGGTGAGTTTTACTGATTCGACTTGATTTCGACATTGTTCGGGTAGAGGACTGAGTTAATAAAATTTGGCAAACGTAAATTAATCGGCATCAGATAAAAGTTAGCTAAACACTATAGTTATCTCTACTGTTTCTCAGTAAACATTTAGTTAGGGTCTAACATGTCAAAATATTTTTGATACTTCTAAGGCAAGTGCATATAAACAGGAATATATATTGGCTAGTCATCATTATTAAGAAATTTAATTGTAATTTTTGTAACGGTAATTGAAGAACACAAAGGAAAAGGGAAAAATTATAAATTGAATTGACACATAAAAGAAATTTTAAATTGACGTAGGGATTGTTGCTCAGTTTGCCATAACATCGCCTTATTAAGGCGGAAGTTGCAAGTTCAAGCCCAGCCATTCAAGCTGAAAGCAAGTAATAAGCCCAAAAGTGAAATGACTTGTAGGTACTTCTCAAGTCTAAGAATGAATATTCAACTTTGTCTTCTTTTTTTTTTTTTTTTGGCCTTTTTGGGTTGATGGATTCACGACAAACCAAATAAGGACAAAGTCCAACTTACCTCTACAAGGGCAAAGTTCAATACAAATAACGGGCCTGTTTGGAACCTGAGTTTTTTGGGAGTTTGTCTAAAACTTTACTGTAGTGTACTGTAGAAGTTTTTGGAAAAATTTTTTAAGATGAAAATTTTTTTAAAGTTTTTTTTGGAAGTTTTTTTCCTTTTCTTTTTTTTTTCTTTTTTCTTTCTTTTCTTTCCTTTCTTCTGCTTCTTCCTCTTCCTTCCCACTCCCCCTTCCCTCCCCCGTTACTTCTGCGTTGCCTCCCCAGCAGCAATGGTCACCATTTTTTGTCCTTTCTTTTTCTTTTTCTCTTTCTTTTTCTTTCTTTCTTTTTTCTTTTCCTTCTTCCCTTCCCCTTCCCCCTCAAAAACTCCTGTGCCCACAGCTTCTCCGGCCAGCCCTCATGCATCCCCGGTTCCTTCTCCATCTCCAAAGATTCCTCCAACAATACCTGCGGCTTCTCCCTGGTGAATTCTCCGGCAGTGTCACCGCCTGCATCATCTCCAACCGGAAGCCCGGCGAGTTCTCCAGTTCCAGCCACTGCAGAGGTTCCATCCGCCGGTGCCAATGTTCCTTCCACTTCTGCGACACCGGCAAAGTCGCCGACGATGTTCCTTCCACTTCTGCTACCTCCATTCATGGGGGGCCTAATTGTTCTTGCTGGGCACTGGAAGAGGTGATGACAGAGGTGGTGGTGACGGAGGTGGTGGTGACGGAGGAAGAAGAAGAAAAAGGGGAGGTGGGAGAGGAGATGGTGGTGGGTTGGAGTGGGAGAGGAAGTAGAAGAAAAAGGGGAGGGAATTTTTTTTTTGTGTGTTTTGGGTATTTTGAGGTGTGTAGGTAAAAAACTTTGTAAAGTTTTTTGGAGTTCCTGTAGCAAAAGTTGTTAAAAAACTTGTAGGAAACAAACTTGCTGAAAACTTGCACTTCCAAACAGGGCTTCGTTAGGTTTGTCTTCTGTTTTTTAACTCTTTTTGGGTTGATGCATTTAAGACAAAGCAAATAAGCACAAAGTCCACCTTACACCAAAAAGGGCAAAGTTCAATACAAATAACATCATCATTAGGGGCGGTTAACAACAAATCACCAGTTTGAGTAGTTGGATCCAAAAAACTCGCGAGGTTTCAATATATACATTAGTGTATATAAGTGGAAAGTCTCGAATCTAGAACATATTCCTTGCATTCCCTCCTTCGATACCATCCGATCCATTTCTCCCCCATTTATTTATTTATATGCTATATTTTATTTATTATTGTGAAATGTTGATTTTATTCTTCGTTTAAAATTATATATAAAAGCTCAATTAAGTTCAATTCAATTCTATTAGACTCGATTGAATTCGAGTTTGAGTAAAGTGAATTGAAGTTCTAAAAGCTCAACTAGTAAAAAGTAATAGTTAGCACGCAAACACCATAATTTCTGTGGCTCGATTCAAATCCAACATCCAGCTTACCATTTGAAACAACAAGAAGTGCAAAAAATTAAACCAACAGCCCGAAAAAAAAGGCACTTCGGCTAGTTCCACACGCCCGTAAAAACTACACCTCCATTGGCTGGCTGGCTGGAGACTTGACTCATGAACGTTGTCTCTACAGCCGCGGAGGCTGTTGAAACTCTTCGACATCGTTGAAGAAGCGTGGACTACAAAGGCCGTCCGGTCAAGCGATCCAAGTCCAGTCGATGAAGAT